>NC_136267.1:107387138-107539638 GCF_964187855.1 Myxine glutinosa
TCTGCACCAATCTCGCGAGCCCTTCTGTGACGGTCAAGTAGCGGTGGTCGGACTGCAGGACGCCGGCATCGCAAACCTCGGTCTCGCAGACGATTCCTAATGGTCTGGTCGGACACGTTGGTGCCTCTGGCAGCGCTGGGTTGATCCCGAAGATGCTGTGCGGTCACAAAGCGCTGTCGCAACGCCGTTATCAGGAAGCGGTCTTCTCGTGCTGTTGTTGATCGGGGTCTTCCAGAACGGGGCGATTCTGAACAGCATTAGTTGTCCTGCACCTCTGCCAGAGTCTGCCGATAACGACTTGGCTTACATTTAGAGTTTAGACGCTGAACCACAGTTCTCTGAGTTTGTCCATCTTGTAGCCAGCCAATGGCCCTTCCCCTGTCTTGGATCATCTTCCACTCATTGGAACCATCTCATTGGAACTCATTGGAATTGGATCATTGGAACCATCTTCAAATTTGAAGTGATGATTAATGGAAAATGCTCAGCAATTTTATTGCTAAAATTGGCATGCATGGAATGACACTCATGCTAAACATGTGCAAATGATGCATGAGGTGTCACAATGGGTGTTTCGAGGCAGTTTGTCAGTTTAGTCTGACTACGTTCGTGCTTCAAATCCATGAAAAGGAAATCTGGGTTGACTCCATGAAAAGGAAATCTGGGTTGACTTAAAAAGTTTCTAAAGATAAGTGCAATGATTGCATGTCCCATAATAACGTGATGTCTATAGTCCAAATGACAACCCAAAGGGGGATATTCTAACCCTATCTGGCTTAAAAAGACATACTTACAAAAATGATCAAAAAATTTCCTTTGACCCTTAAATTATTTTGAGTAGTATACATATATATTAGGGGGGGCCGAAAAATTAAATTTTTGAATTTCATATCGAAACCCGTCTCATTTGAGGTGGCTTGATGAAACAATAGCACATTAAAAATCTTAGGGCAATCCAAGAAGAGTAAGTGGTCTCCCACAACCCTCTAAAAGTACTCTGCAAGACCGGATTAGTTGATATTTCTGGTGTCCATAACTTTTTTCTCTCTGGGCCAATTCTTTTCAAATCTACACCAGCCTCCATGTGGACCCAAATTTTAGCTTGATTTAACAAGTCCTTTCATATTAAAAAAAACACATCATCCCCATTGACCCACAAATGGCCCCCAAAGTCCCCCATGAACAACATCATCGAGTCCAAAATCAAACACACTTAATTTAAATAATTGTGAATGTGAAACTGCATTCTTTTAACACAAACAAAAACAAAAACAGTGTTTCAAAACAAAATCTGTTTGGTAACAAAACAATGGTGCCAGGGCAGTCAGGCTATCAGTGTTACTTGGTGTTCTTGACCAGTTGATTTTTAGTGGCACTGGTTGGCAGAAGCTTCTGGTGATGCTCAACGACCTGGTAGAGCTGGCGCTGCTGGTCATTCTTGGTAAGGACTTCATTAAAGTCATTAACCAATTTGACTGCACGTTCTGCACAGTCGTTCACCACCTTCATCGCACGAACAGTCTTGCACGCTGCAATGTAGTCATCATGCTCGAACCATGTAGTAAGGGAAACATATGAAAATCTGTTAACTAAATTGTTACCAAAACATTTCTTCACCAATATGTTTGTAAAGGTGTGTAATAACATGTGTTAAAATGTTGAAGGTCAACTCCCATGGGAAACCCAGAAAAAAAGCTGTTGAATTCGGGTACCGAAAAATTATTTTCGAGAATTTTTATTTTTTTAAATCGGCCCTTAAGTAACTTATGAGGGGTCAAATAAGGGTTTTTCATGATTCTGAGTTGATTGTTAACATTTATATTTCCAGACACTCCTTTGTGGAAAAATAATTTCTAAATATATCTCATTTTCTACTTTGCAGGACATGGAGTCTAGCAATATGGATGAAGACGTTACTCCACCTGTGCTCAATTGCTTCATCTGTGCACGCTCGGATACACCAGCTGAAAGGCTCATACAGGCAACTCCAAAGGGATACTCAACTTTATTGAAACAAGCAGAAACTGTCGAAAATGTTACTGTTGTGGAACGTATGAAGGAGGCTCAAAAGGAAGGGAAAACTGAGGTACCACCAGAAGTGTAAAAATGATCTGTACAACAACTTTGTTGCAACCACCAAGAAGTCAGCTCAAGCATCAAAGGCAGAGAAAGAGTCATCAAAGTTGAAGAGAAGACGCACTACTTGTGAGTTCAGTTCATCAATGGCTGCAGTTCTAGAAGATCACAGTCAGTTGACCTCCTGTATAAGGATGTATGCATTCTTTGCAACCAACCAGCCCAGCTCTACAAAAAATAATCCAGCACAAGCTAGAAAGAAATACAGAGTGCCAGATAATTTGACTGCAGATACACTGAAGGCAAGCTTGCTGAAGACAGCACGGAGTCGCGGGGATGACTGGGGCACTGAAGTCACTGGACGCCTGGAAGGGATCAACGACTTGGTAGCAGAAGAACACTGTACCATTTGCGATGCAAACTTATGTTTGCGAGAGGTGACAGTTTGTCCAAGACTGATGAGGAAGGAAAAAGGAAGAGAGGACAGAGGAGTATTGATGAGGAGCGAGAGCAGTTTTTATTGAATTCTGCGAATGGTTAGACTCAGAATTAGAGCATGGGGTAATGAACATGGACCAAGTCCATGAAAAGCTGCAGGAGTTTGATCAGTCACCAGAGAAGAGCCTTTCTTATTCAAAGCATTGGCTAAAGATAAAACTTCTAGAGAAATACGAAGACACCTTGTATTTCACACACAGGAAGAAGGGCAGATGTACTCTGTCTCAAAGATACGCACCGACAATATTCTTGCGAGAGCATCATGCTATCTTGACCATGGAGATGAGAAGACTCAGATCATAAAGACGGCACTCAAGTTCATATCCAATGATATTGCTTGATTGATTTAGGTCCAAAGTCATACCCCACCACACACAGTATGACTACATCGAAGTCAGCTGACCACTTGTTCCTGCAAGCCTTCAGATGTTCTTGAGACCGATTGTCAAGACAGACGAAAGAGTTGCCGTTTGGGGGCAGAATTTTATTAAGGCCTGTCGACCTCGGTCTGGAGTATTGCCACACCAAATGGGGCTTGCCATACAACTTGATCATAGATTTGGGTCAAAATGGATGCTCAACAAGTTCCACCGGCTGGGATACACTGAGTCTTACACGGAGACACAAAACTACAAATACTGCTTCCTTAATAGTAGGAGTGGAGATGATGTTCCAGATACTTCTGGCACTCTTGACACCATTGTGGAGGAAACCGATGAACAGATCAATGATGAGGTTGCGGTTGATGCTGCGCTTGAGGATCAATCAGTGATGACAGCCAAAGTGCCAGCCAGTGAAAGTGAATTGTCAAGTAATGATCAGGTGGTCTTTATGGAGGTTGGGGAAACAAACAATGCAGTCACTCAGTTTGTTGGAGACAATATAGATTTAAACATTGTCTCTATTCACGGAAACACTCCCTTTCACTCAATGGGTTGGATCGAAGTCACCTCTCCGGCACCACCTTTGCCAGATCCACAGACAACAGCAGCTTTCCCCCGGGTGAAGTTGAAGGCACTCGACAAAGCTAAGATCCTGAGAGGAACTGAAGTAAAGATTATTCCATTTACGAACAGGAAACAGATAGGAACGAACGTGATCATGTTTCTCCCCCTCGCTGAGCTTTCCTCCTCCCTGGCTCATGATCAGCCACTCCTCACTCCAGGTGACACACTCTGGGCAGCGGGGTGGGTGATCAAAGCCAACGATCCTGAGTTCCCACACTCCAACTGGAATGGCTGGATGAAGAGAATCCATGCTAATGATGCAAAGCAGAGCACACAGATCGAGTTCCTCCCAGTTATTGAAGGAATGAGAAATAACTCTTGAGTATTATATATGTATGTGAAATAAAAGCTACTTTGTGTGTAAATGTAAAAGTGAAAATATAAATGTTAACAATCAACTCAGAATCATGAAAAACCCTTATTTGACCCCTCATAAGTTACTTAAGGGCCGATTAAAAAAAAAAAAAATTCTCGAAAATAATTTTTCGGTACCCGAATTCAACAGCTTTTTTTCTGGGTTTCCCACTGGAGTTGAACTTCAACATTTTAACACATGTTATTACACACCTTTACAAACATATTGGTGAAGAAATCTTTTGGTAACAATTTAGTTAACAGATTTGTGAAATATCTCATAAAATGCCCTTACTAATGTGTCTACTGCGGCCGTCAGGAACTCCTGTGACAAATTAAGTGACTCAAAGAGGTTGAGCGAGCGCTGTGTGACAAACTGTGCCACGGAAAGGTTCTGGAATTCAGGGATCTTGTTTGGAGCCATACGTCGAACATCTTCTGGGAGTGGATCTCTGCAGAGCATTTACGATAGCCCCCTTATCTTCATCAGTGCTGTCATCGCTGAACAAAGGCAGTGCTGCAAGGTCCTCACTTCGGTACCACAAGTGCAGCCGCATTATATTTTCTGTGACTGGCAATTTTGCTGCCAACTTGTTGGTAATCTTCGATCACCTGTAGCATTAATAAGTCATTTGTCGGAGCAGCTGTCGCCAAAAGTGCTGCAAACCAGAAGCTTGCATAGATTGTACTAACAAACAAACAAATTCATCACAATGAGTCCATCTTGCGCTTGCTCATGTGGAATTGATAGCGAAATCCAAAGATTTTAAGACAATAAATCCCTTTTGCCATCCGTCTCGCATGGTGATAAGCACCAGGAGCACAAAATCCTGCACCAATGTCCATATCCTCTCCCAGGAGCCAAAGTGTGAGTCTCGCAAATTCTAGGTAGTCTTTACGAGGTTGGACAGTCTCCAGGTGTTGTTGAAGGTTATGGACAACAAGAGTTTTGGTCCACATGGAGGCTGGTGTAAATTTGACAAGAATTGTCTGAGAAGAAACAAAGTTATGGACACCAGAAATTTCACCGAATGCTGTCACAAAGAGTACTTTTAGAGGGTTCTGGGAGACCGCTTAATCTTCTTGGATTGACCTAAAAAAAAATATGTGATTTTTTTCATCTAACCCCCAAAAATGAGAGGGTGTGCGATATAAAATTTAAAAAAATACTATATAAAAATTGGCCACCCATATATATATATATTTTATTTATATATATATATATATATATATATATATATATATATATATATATATATACACAGTGGAACCTTGACTTACGAGTGCCCCAACTTACGAGTTTTTCGAGATACGAGCCGTCGCTCGGGCGGTTTATTGCTTTGAGATGCGAGCCGAGATCTGAGTTACAAGCTTTCGCCACCCGGTCACGTGGTTATCTTGCCGTGCAAGTACAGTATCTGCCGTATATCGCTGCATTTTTGTTTTCGCATGTTGGTCATTTTGAGTTTACGCCACCAGGTGGGTTCTGGTCACGTGGTTATCTTGCCGTGCAAGTACAGTATCTCTGACGTATATCGCTGCATTTTGGTTTTCGCATGTTGGTTATTTTGAGTTTACGCCACCAGGTGGGTTCTGGTCACGTGGTTATCTTGCCGTGCAAGTACAGTATCTCTGACGTATATCGCTGCATTTTTGTTTTCGCATGTTGGTTATTTTGAGTTTACGCCACCAGGTGGGTTCTGGTCACGTGGTTATCTTGCCGTGCAAGTACAGTATCTCTGACGTATATCGCTGCATTTTTGTTTTCGCATGTTGGTTATTTTGAGTTTATGCCACCAGGTGGGTTCTGGTCACGTGGTTATCTTGCCGTGCAAGTACAGTATCTCTGACGTATATCGCTGCATTTTTGTTTTCGCATGTTGGTTATTTTGAGTTTACGCCACCAGGTGGGTTCTGGTCACGTGGTTATCTTGCCGTGCAAGTACAGTATCTCTGACGTATATCGCTGCATTTTTGTTTTCGCATGTTGGTTATTTTGAGTTTACGCCACCAGGTGGGTTCTGGTCACGTGGTTATCTTGCCGTGCAAGTACAGTATCTCTGACGTATATCGCTGCATTTTTGTTTTCGCATGTTGGTTATTTTGAGTTTACGCCACCAGGTGGGTTCTGGTCACGTGGTTATCTTGCCGTGCAAGTACAGTATCTCTGACGTATATCGCTGCATTTTTGTTTTCGCATGTTGGTTATTTTGAGTTTACGCCACCAGGTGGGTTCTGGTCACGTGGTTATCTTGCCGTGCAAGTACAGTATCTCTGACGTATATCGCTGCATTTTTGTTTTCGCATGTTGGTTATTTTGAGTTTATGCCACCTGGTGGGTTCTGGTCACGTGGTTATCTTGCCGTGCAAGTACAGTATCTCTGACGTATATCGCTGCATTTTTGTTTTCGCATGTTGGTTATTTTGAGTTTACGCCACCAGGTCTCCCATCTCTACCACCTCTGACATCAACTCATCCTGGGAATTCTTCCAAAGTAAATTGCTCTCTCTCATGCACAGATTTATCCCATCTCGTCTTCAGTTGTCATACCCTTCCTCCCGTCCATGGTACACGGAATCTTGTGGTGAGGCTGTTGCCCAGAAACAACTTGCCTTCGTCTCCTGGAAAGCAAATCCAACGGAAGGAAATCTCATTTCCTTTCACAAAGCCCGAAACAAGTGTGTGTCCACCCTTAGGAGAGCCAGGAAACAATATCTCTCCGTTCTCAAGACCGAACTCTCTTATCTGTCTCCCTCTTCCAAATCCTGGTGGCGTCTGGTCAAATCCGTTTCTGGTGTTTGTTCCCCCTCCATCCCCTCCCTTACCTCAAACGGCTACACAGCTGACTCCGCACGTGAAAAAGCTGAATGCCTCAACTCTGTGTTTGCCTCTAAATCTTGTGTCCCAAACCCATCGCTCTCTGTACCCACCATACCCAGTCGTACCCTGCTGCTCCTGGACTCTGTGTCCTTTCCTCCTGACAAGGTGGAAAAGTTTCTGTCAACCCTCGACTTTGATTCTGCAACTGGACCCGACGGCATCAGCCCACGGGTCCTAAAATCCTGCTCTGCTGCTCTATCTCACCCTCTCTCTGTTCTCTTCACCCTCTCTTTTGCTCAAGGTCAACTGCCATCTGCTTGGAAATCAGCCAACATCACCGCTTTGCACAAAAAAGGTGCAAAAACAGATCCTAGCAACTACAGACCAATCAGCCTTCTCCCAATTATCAGCAAAGTCATGGAATCCATCATTGCTTCGGATATGAAATCTTTCCTCTTCTCCAATGGCTTGATCTCTGATCATCAATTTGGTTTCAGACCAGGTCACTCTACTCTGGACATGCTGCTTCTGCTGTCTCAACAATGGATGGAGGTCCTCAATGCCAAACAGGAAATTAGAGCTGTCTCCCTCGACATATCACGTACCTTCGACACGGTCTGGCACCCCGCTCTGCTCACCAAACTCTCCTCCTTTGGTATCCATGGAAATCTACACGCATGGCTGGCGGACTTCCTCTCTAGTCGTCGTCAACGTGTGGCCCTGAATGGGTTTCTCTCATCTCCTCTTCCTGTTCAGGCTGGAGTTCCCCAAGGCAGTGTTCTGGGCCCCGTGCTTTTTCTGGTCTTCATCAATGATCTCTCTGACTCTCTCGAAAATCCTCTCTATCTCTTTGCTGATGACTCCACTCTCTGCCGCTCCATTCCTCTTCCCTCAGATCGGCAGTCTGCTGCCTCCTCACTCTCTGAAGACATGGACAAAATCACAGACTGGTCAAACAAGTGGAACATGTCTTTCAATCCTGACAAATCTCACACTCTTACTATGTCTCTCCGAAAAGATCGACTGGACAACCCTCCCATCTACTTTCTCAACAATCCTCTCCAAGAAGTTCTGTCGCTCAAGATTTTGGGTCTCACTATCTGCCATGATCTTTCTTGGGAAAACCACATTTCCAAGCTGGCCTCCAAAGCCAGTCGCCGACTGGGCATCCTCCGTCGTGCGAAGTCCTTCCTCGGCACACCTGAGCTCCTCACCACATACAAGGCTTTCATCCGCAGCTCAATGGAATACTGTTCTCCCCTATGGGCCGGTGCTCCTGCCTCACACCTAGCTCGGCTTCACGCTGTTGAAACCAAAGCTTTCAGAATTATTGGAATCTCCCGCGATGAAGCTATCTCTGAGGGCCTTTCACTCACTCACCGCAGGCAGGTAGGTGGTCTTTCTGTCTTCTACCGACTCCTCTCCGGCCTTGCACCCCCAGCTCTCTCTGTGCTCTGTCCCCCAAATATTCCTACAGGTCGCACAAGATCTGCCAGCAACCCTCTGATGGTTAAACTGCCGAAATCTCGGCTCTCTGCTCACCTTCACTCTTTCATTCCTCTTTTCTCCCGCCTCTGGAACAAACTCCCTCACTCCCTTCAATCCCACTCCTCCCTCCAGGTCTTTAAAACAGCTGTTCACCACCATCTCTTATCTTCCCCCATCCAAAACCTTGATCTTTTCTACCCCCGCTAATTCACCCCAGATCCACCTTGTTTGAAATTCCAACTTCTTTCCTGGAAGTCCTGGCAGTGTCCATATGTTTTATACCTCTCCCACCGCCCCCTTCCCATGCCCCCCCCCCCCCCCCCAAAGCCCTCGCCCTCTCTCAGATCTCTCGATGTCTCCATGTCTCTCGGTCCCTGCTCTCAAATGTTGTGTTTGTGTCCTTCCCCCTCTCTCTCCCCATCTTGTCTACCGCTCCCGATGTTATATGTTTTATGTGTCGGTTTGTCTTTCTGTGTGATTAATGTTCGCTCTTTCACGAGCCTCGATCTTGTATACAAAAAAAAAAAAAAAAAAAAAAAAAAAAAAGGTGGGTTCTGGTCACGTGGTTATCTTGCCGTGCAAGTACAGTATCTCTGACGTATATCGCTGCATTTTTGTTTTCGCATGTTGGTTATTTTGAGTTTACGCCACCAGGTGGGTTCTGGTCACGTGGTTATCTTGCCGTGCAAGTACAGTATCTCTGACGTATATCACTGCATTTTTGTTTTCGCATGTTGGTTATTTTGAGTTTACGCCACCAGGTGGGTTCTGGTCACGTGGTTATCTTGCCGTGCAAGTACAGTATCTCTGACGTATATCGCTGCATTTTTGTTTTCGCATTTTGGTTATTTTGGAAAATTTCTTAGTTTTAACCATGGGGCCTAAGAAAGGACGTATATAACGGCAGAGGAGAAGAGCATGCCAGGCCACAACTTGTTCAGAGTGCCGGCGATAGCTCGCCTTCTCTTTGTGGAAAACACGGTACTGAGAAGAAGAAGAGGATGATGTGCTTGGATATAAAACACGCAATCGTCGAAAAACATGAGCGAGGTGTGCGTGTTGTCGACTTGGTGAGGCGGATGTGAAGGCAGCTGAAGATTTTATTATAACTGAGAAGAAGAAGAGGATGATGCGCTTGGATATAAAACACGCAATCGTCGAAAAACATGAGCGAGGTGTGCGTGTTGTCGACTTGGTGAGGCGGATGTGAAGGCAGCTGAAGATTTTATTATAACTTTTGCCGAACTGATAGAAGCCGAACGATACATCCCCCAGCAAATCTTCAACTGTGACGAGACAGGGCTCTTCTGGAAAAAGATGCCGAGGAGGACGTATATAACGGCAGAGGAGAAGAGCATGCCAGGCCACAACTTGTTCAGAGTGCCGGCGATAGTTCGCCTTCTCTTTGTGGAAAACACGGTGAGATCCTTAACATCCAACAACTAATGGGACGCAAACGGGGCGCCCAGTTTAGCGGTACACACATTGATGAATCACCCTGCCTGTGATTCACCCATGACAGGTTATAGCTGGGTCGGGATTCAAACCCAGGCTGGACAGTTTAGACTTTAGAGTCAAGTGTGCGTACCTCCAGTCCAGGCCATCCTGCCAACTTGTATGCTGCATACAGGTGAAATATAAAGCGCGAGATATTTTTATATATACTGTATATTTAAAAAAAAATTGGTGTGGTTTTTGGCGGGCTGGAACGGATTAATAGCATTTCAATGCATTTTAATGGGGAAATTTGATTTGAGAAACGAGCAATTTGAGTTACGAGCTCGGTCACAGAACGAATTAAACTCGTAAGTCAAGGTTCCACTGTATATATATATTGTTACAGACACGACTTTGATGTTAAAGTGGGCCGAGCGGAATGGCCGTCGTGTCCGCACAAATTACCCGACTATACTCGACGTTGACGAAGTCGCGCGATGCTGGCTCAATAAGAAAAAGAAGACACCCGGCTGGATTACAATAACACAATACGACACCAGGGGTTCAGTTCTCAAGACCTCCGGAGGAGGTTATATTAAGGCGGAAGGTTAGATTACAACTACAAGAGGGACAGCATAGAAAGACAAGCACTTAGACACAATCTTATATTATTCCCAACAGACGACAGATAAACGGGACAAAGCTGACTCACACGGGGATTGATGGAAAGGACAGGCGGGTAGCGATGGCTCCAGGTGCACCTGGGCTCAAAGGTCAGAATCGACTCGGTCCGGTCCAGAGATGCGGGGAGGTCGCAGCGCTCGGATGGCGTCTTGTCTGCTCAAGCTGGGGGCGCATCTGACTCAGCGCTCGCAGGTGGCTTTCCTTCTCCAAGCTGGGTGCGCATCTCCTGCCACATCCGGCGCGTGGCCGCGTATATCCGGCGGGGAGTGACACGCCCTCGGCTCGTTAGCTCCGCCTCGTGGAATCGGCACGTTGCTTCTCATTGGGTGCGTGCGGGGGGTTTACCAGGCTCCGCCCTTGACGAGGAGCTGACAAGGAGCCCCTTCGTGGTAACCCCGTGGAGCGCATGGTCTATGGCGCTAATCGAGCCGGTGTGAGGACGCATCCTCCCCCGCTCCGCCGCCATCTCCTCTGTTGTTGTTGTAATTGTTGGGGAAGAAGATGGAAGGAGGTATGGGAAAGGTCCTAAACTCACTACTGATGCCATATAATCACATTCTGGTGCAACGAAGAGTCATAATTAATGGAGACGAGGCCTTAACTGACATAGAATAAGAATAACTAGGAAGATGTCCGAAAGTTGTCTACGTGTGGTGCGGTGGACCTGGGCACGACATTTAATGGGGGAATAAGGGGAAGGTCGGCTCTACTGATTGTTATTTACATGCAATGGGACTAGGGAATGGGGGATTGGGGAAAGTTGGGGAGTATTGGAGAAAATAGGGGAATATTTACAAGCGGATATGGAGGCCAAATTCCATATTCGCAACATTGCACCCTTCTCTACCCTCGGGGCGTCCCGACCCGATAAATTTTTACCTACTTTAGTGTGGCACGCAATGTAGTTCCCTCTACTATTAACTCTACCCTGAGTGCGACAGTTTTACAGATATTCACAAATGAGTAAATATGTCCCCCTGCGACGTTGCACCCTTCTCCTCACAGAAACACACCCACAGGATAACCGAATCCGGAAAGAATTCTCAAACTAAACATACAGCCGGTAGGGAGCATTATTTACAAGACTACGCTGCTATTTACACTACGATCCAGGACCTGTTTTTGGAGGAACACATGCAGATGTTATGCATAGAGAGAGAGCGCGCTTGCCAACATCGATACACCAACCCACGAGTGCTCTGTGGCCGACGGCCTTTAATAACGTGCAGAGCACCCTTTCCGAGCATCAACAGCACCACCCCACCACCAATCGGTGCAGTCACCATTGTTCAATGATTAAAAATAAATGCGACAACCCCTAACCCTGCAGGTGTCTCTTGCTCTTCTTGTGGTGCACTTGGTGTCAACTAAAAGTGGTTCACCTGTATGGCATAGGTGCCACGTTGACCCATAGGTCCATCCCCGGGTGGTGCTTGGCCGCAAACGAACTGCGGTCCATTGTGGGTGGCCACAAACATTGCGGTCCATATGGTGTATCGATCCCGGCAGCAAACAGCGAAAGTGCAGGCCCACAACTGCGCAGCCAGCACCTCTCTCTCCTCTCTCTCTACCCCAAAGCCAGATCCTCGGAGGTGGGAGACAAAAGAAGAAACAAGTGAGTAAGGTGGTAAGGGCGCAAAAGTGCACGCAATGTAAGGTGATGCACACTGGGGGCACATGGGAACCAGGTGAGACAGGTACGTTCCTATCGTACGCCCCCCCCCCCCACCAGGTAACCTACATGGCCCCTCCCTTACCCCTTACTGTATCCACACAACACAACACTACCCATAAACATCTACTTTACAAATCAACAAACATCCCTACTGTCTTCCCCGTTCCTCCCATAAACCAAATTCGTCTTCTCTCCCTCCTAACCAATCAAATTTGCCATTTTCAACTCTCCTCAAAATTTGCCATTTTCAACTCAACATCAAAATTTGCCATTACCAATTCATCATCAGTCCCTCCTAGGGAGGGAGAGATGGAATCACCCCAATGTCTCATCCACGTCGTGATGCGTCTCACAAATCCTCACAGCAATCTCATTTCCTGCACAAAACAAAGAAAACACAGGTGTGGAGTCATCATCATCACCACAGGTAAGTGGCTGCGTATGGTGCGACAGGTTCTTCAATCCTAACTATTTCCTAAATGACTTTAACAACTTTACACTACCCGGGGTCTTTCTCCGGCCAAACCATTGGCCCTCTTACTCTATGGGTTCTAAAAACCAATTCCCATTGGCCAAACTGTGGTGCTCTTCAATTTGGGGTCTCACTCCCCCGATTCATCTCCCGGTGCCCTCGTACAATTTCTGGGCTGCGACGTGTACCTCTCCCAGTGGGTCTACCCACCTGCACACCTCCACCACTGCAGTTGCCTCCGAGCTTACCTGCTCCTTACCCTAACCTAACTACCAGGGGAAGGCCCTCTGGCTCTCTCCCCACTCCGTGCCCTCTCTGGCACTGGGCTGCCCGATCCACACCCGGGATCCTCAGGCACCCACTCACAACTACCGGCTCCCAGAGCCCACCTGCGGCCTCACCTGGCCGACATCCTCACAGTGGTGGAGTGCCCAACCAACTACACACACTAACAGGCTACACGCCCAGCCATTTCCACAACACTAATGCACCCATTCACAACACCATTCTGCAACCGCACCACAAGTGCCAATATCCCACCACAATTTACCTGTACCCTCTACCTAACACTTACACTACCCGCCCCGGGTACTCGTGAAAGGGGTCTACTCTTCCCCCATCCACACCTTCGCACCATGCACACCACTCCGTACCACTTACTCCAACTCTCTCCACACACCTGTACTTGCACACCTGTGCTCTCACACCTGGTGCCACCTGCACCCTTCTCTCCCCAAGCGCATTCGCGCTGATCCACACACTCACTACTCATACACTGCTCCACACACCTGTCCAGTTGCACACCTGTGCAATCACACTTGTTCAATCCTCACACACACAGCATCATCTCAGCTAACTACTCCCTTCTGAAACTTGCGCTTCCCAGTCGTCCCTTTAACTATTGCGCTCCCTCGTCATTATAATCCACACTAATCTACCTGCGTCCCCACTACAGGTATCAGTCACTAACTAACCTTAACGTTACCTAAGGTCATCTTCTCTAGATCCCTACACACAATATCCTAACCCACCCGGGCTAGTTTTCACTGCCATACACCCCATAAGCTATTGCTCCTTTGCCCCCCCATGGGAAGGATGGTGGATTTGCCATCCCACCACATCGGGGGTCTCTCACTACCAATTTTGCACATCAAATTTCAACAAATCAAAAATTTGCCAATCATCTGCCAATCACTGTACCATTACCAATCATCACTCTGCCAATCCTCTGCCAATCATCAAATTTTGCTTTTCTCTAATTTTGGGTCCAAAACACTAACCTCATCACCCAGTCTACTCACTAATACCTCTCGGTGCGCCAATCCCTGTCCAAAGCCCGGCTTCGTAAAGCCAAGCAATGGATGCTGGTTGTTTTGTGCCAGCGGCTGGATGCGTCCGGCACTCGGTGCAGGGACGGGGGCTTACCCGGGCCGAGATCCCACGCATCACCTCGGCGTGGAGCCATCCAATGTCCCGATCTCGACCTGCCGGAATGCCTCAACAAAAGGTGGTCGCCATGACGACCCTTTCTATCGGGCCGCCCGCTCCGCCTAGTGGAGCCTGGACGCGGCCGTTCAAAGCGAGGCCCGGCACGCACCGAGGGCCCGATTCGGCTATAAGTCGTTCTAAACTCTACCCCGTCTAACGTCGATGCTTCACCTGGACGCTTACACCCCGCAGCCCGTTCCTTGCTCACACATCCAGCCGTGCCCATGCTCCTCGTACCCTTCCTTACACACCCAGGTACACCCATTCCACTCACAGCCTTGGTCACACACCTGACCACCGAACACTTTGGCACACATTCGTTGCTCGCACACCTCACCAATACACCGCTTCGCGCCCCCTCCTCGGTCACCTCCTCTGTGACAATCACAGGTGTGCTCTCATTCGCACACCCAACCACGTGCCTCACCACCAACTCCAGCGTGCATTCCCACTCACGCTCTACCATTCCAGGTGTGCATCCTTCCATCCCAGGTGTACATCCTCGCTCACCTGTCACAACTAACTCACTCTCCTTGTCACTCTCACTACTTTCACCTCCATTCCTGACAGCGCACTCACCCTTACTCTTGACAGCGCACTCTTTCCCCATGCACCTGCCCATCACACACCTTTCTCGCGCACACTCTCCCGTTACACCCTCTGTAACACTCACCACCGGTGGACACTCTTCCTTACTTCTGACAGCGCACTCTTTCCTCATGCACCTGTCCGTCACACACCTTTCTCGCGCACACTCTCCCGTCACATCCTCTGTAACACTCACCACACCACGCTTCCATGTGCTCCCTCGCACACGCGCTACGACCGACTCACTCTCGCCAGCACCCTCACTCCTTGGCACTCACTTTTTCCTCACACACCCCAGAGTCGGACTTTCTCGCACACCTCCTTTTTCGCACACCAGACCTGTCGCACACTTCACCAACGGCCTCTCACGAACACCCGGGTCTATCTCGACCCCCAAGCTTCTTAAATCCCCTGGCGCATCATACGCCCGACCATATTGGTCACCACTTACACCGGGTCCTCTTCCTCTTCGCTTCTCCTCCATCACCTGCGAATCCCTCATCCGGTTAATGAGCACATCATCACGATCCGAACACAGACTCTGGACCAATTCTTTTACCTCCTCTTTTATCTCTTTCTTATCCTCTCTCCGTCTCTTTTTAATTTCGCTCACCCCTTCTTCCACTTCTTCTAATTTTTGCTTCATCTCCTTCATCTCTTCGTGCGCCCCTTTAAGTTCTTCCTCTAACTCCACTTTATTTTTTTCTATGTGCTCCCGCACCTCCCGCTCTTTAACCTCCATTACCTCTACCACCTTGTCCATTTTCCTCGTCAGGTCCTCATGTACCGTCTGACACTCTTTTTTAATTACCCCTACGTCCTTTTTCATCTCCTTCTGTGTCGATTTTAAACCCTCTATTACCGCTGTGTTCTTCTTTACCTGGTCCCCCAACTCCTTTTGTCCCACTGTCAGTTGTTCTACTCCCAGCGTCAACTCCTCTATACCACCTTGCAATTTTACAGTCCCCTTTCTCACCTCTTTCTCCATGCGCTCCTTACAGTGCCTCACCTCCTCGCGCACTCCTCCGACCTCCTCACTCACTCCTCTTCTGATCTCCTCTCCCATCACTTGCATCTCCTGCCCAGATGCCACCCTCATCTGCTCCATTTCCTCCCTGTGAGCATCCAGTTTGGTTTCTACCCCCATTCTGACCCCCTCTATCTGCTGCTCCATTTGTTTAACTTCCCTTTCCGCTTGGTCCCTCATGTCCCTCAATTTGCCTTCCATACTGTTTTCTAACCCCTCTAACCCATTTTTCACTCCCTCTATCTGATTCTCCTGGGCAGCCATTCTATTTTCTACCCCCTCTAACCCATGTTTCACCTCTTTTATCCCGTTGTCTAACCCCTCAAATTTCTTTTCTAATCCCTCACCGGTACCCCTCATTTGGCCCTCCAATCGCTCACCCTGAGCATCCATCCGGTTCCCCAATTGGTTACTCTGCAGTTTGAGGGACGCCTGCATTTGCGCCATAAATTGCTCCATGAGGACCTGCATCTGGGCCATCCCTCCCACTTGTGCAGCGGGTGCGGCCGCCGTAGCTATGTGCGAGGCGCCATTTCGCGCGTCTGCTACCCCCGCTGTTTCGCTCTCCTCATGTCCCTCATGTCCCTCAATTTGGTCCTGGACCGACCCTGCTTCACTCTCCCCTACCGGACCCCAGCCGTCTTGATCCGCCATAGCGCGACTTTCAAAATTCGGGTTTTGTAAAACAAAACGAATTTCGGCCGCTCCAAATTTTGACCAAATTTTTTTTTTTTCCTCTATTCGTTTTTTTTTTTCAAAATTTGGTCGGGCCTCGAATCTCACTCCCGACACCAATTGTTACAGACACGACTTTGATGTTAAAGTGGGCCGAGCGGAATGGCCGTCGTGTCCGCACAAATTACCCGACTATACTCGACGTTGACGAAGTCGCGCGATGCTGGCTCAATAAGAAAAAGAAGACACCCGGCTGGATTACAATAACACAATACGACACCAGGGGTTCAGTTCTCAAGACCTCCGGAGGAGGTTATATTAAGGCGGAAGGTTAGATTACAACTACAAGAGGGACAGCATAGAAAGACAAGCACTTAGACACAATCTTATATTATTCCCAACAGACGACAGATAAACGGGACAAAGCTGACTCACACGGGGATTGATGGAAAGGACAGGCGGGTAGCGATGGCTCCAGGTGCACCTGGGCTCAAAGGTCAGAATCGACTCGGTCCGGTCCAGAGATGCGGGGAGGTCGCAGCGCTCGGATGGCGTCTTGTCTGCTCAAGCTGGGGGCGCATCTGACTCAGCGCTCGCAGGTGGCTTTCCTTCTCCAAGCTGGGTGCGCATCTCCTGCCACATCCGGCGCGTGGCCGCGTATATCCGGCGGGGAGTGACACGCCCTCGGCTCGTTAGCTCCGCCTCGTGGAATCGGCACGTTGCTTCTCATTGGGTGCGTGCGGGGGGTTTACCAGGCTCCGCCCTTGACGAGGAGCTGACAAGGAGCCCCTTCGTGGTAACCCCGTGGAGCGCATGGTCTATGGCGCTAATCGAGCCGGTGTGAGGACGCATCCTCCCCCGCTCCGCCGCCATCTCCTCTGTTGTTGTTGTAATTGTTGGGGAAGAAGATGGAAGGAGGTATGGGAAAGGTCCTAAACTCACTACTGATGCCATATAATCACATTCTGGTGCAACGAAGAGTCATAATTAATGGAGACGAGGCCTTAACTGACATAGAATAAGAATAACTAGGAAGATGTCCGAAAGTTGTCTACGTGTGGTGCGGTGGACCTGGGCACGACATTTAATGGGGGAATAAGGGGAAGGTCGGCTCTACTGATTGTTATTTACATGCAATGGGACTAGGGAATGGGGGATTGGGGAAAGTTGGGGAGTATTGGAGAAAATAGGGGAATATTTACAAGCGGATATGGAGGCCAAATTCCATATTCGCAACAATATATATACACACACACACACACACACACACACACACACACACACACACACACACACACACACACACACACACATACATACATATACACACACACCAAGTATAGTTTTGACTTTTTCAACATATTTCAACATACAGCTATTTGATCTTCATTTCAACAATATTGATAGATAAAGGTGATATAATATAACAAATATCATGAAACATTTACATTTTGTAGTCCATTGTATAATTTAAATAAAAATAAATGCAAATTTCGCATGTGGAAAAAGTAAGTACACCTCTACATTTATCACTACTTCAAATACCTAAAATTAGAATCAGGTGCACCAGCTCAGGTGCAAATGATTAGAACATCGTTATATTAGACAGGATCTTGGAGGAACCTGTCTTATTTAAACCTCAGACATTTCGTTTGCTCTTTGTTGTTGAAGTGTGCGGCGTCACCATGCCTCGATCAAAAGAGCTCTCTGAGGCCTTCAGAAAGATGGTTATAGATGCCTACGAGTCTGGGAAGGGATTTAAAAAGATCTCCAAACAATTTGAAATCAATCATTCGACTGTCCGGAAGATCATCTACAAGTGGAGAAGATTCCAAACAACTGCCAACTTGTTCAGGCCAGGCCGCCCCAGCAAGTTCAGCCCGAGAGCAGGCCGCAAGATGCTGAAAGAAGTCTCTAAGAACCCCATGATGTCATCACGGGACCTACAGGTAGCTCTTGCCAATGTTGATGTCAAAGTGCATGAGTCTACCATTAGAAAGAGGGTGCACAAATTTGATCTACATGGGAGGTGTGCCAGGAGGAAACCTTTGCTGTCCAGAAAGAATATCAGGGCAAGACTAAAGTTTGCCAATGAACACCTAGGCAAAGACCAGCACTTCTGGAACAATGTGCTCTGGACAGATTAGTCAAAGGCAGAGCTATTTGGCCACAGTACCAGAAGACATGTTTGGCAAAAACCAAAGACAGCATTTGACCACAAGAACCTGATACCAACTCTAAAGCATGGTGGTGGAAATATTATGGTTTGGGGGCAGCTTTGCTGCATCATGGCCTGGGCAGCTGACCATCATAGAATCCACAATGAATTCTTCATTGTACCAGAGGGTGTTTGAGGATAATGTGAGGCCATCTGTCGGAAAGTTGAAGCTCAACCGAAGGTGGACCTTGCAACATGACAATGACCCTAAACATACCAGTAAATCCACCAAGGAATGGCTGAAAAGAAAGAAATAGAGGGTTCTGGAATGGCCAAGTCAAAGCCCGGATCTAAATTCCATCGAGATGTTGTGGGGGATTTGAAACGAGCTGTACATGCAAGAATCCCCTCAAACATCGCACAGCTGAAAGAATTGTGCATGGAGGAGTGGGCAAAAATTTCTCCCAGTCGATGTCAGAGACTGGTAGACAGTTATAAGAAACGCCTACTTGAGGTTGTTTCTGCCAAAGGGGGAAATACCACCTATTAGAGCCAAGGGTGTACTTACTTTTTCCACATGCGAAATTTGCATTTATGTGTATTTAAATTATACAATGGACTACAAAATGTAAATGTTTCATGATATTTGTTATATTATATCACCTTTATCTATCAATATTGCTGAAATGAAGATCAAATAGCTGTATGTTGAAATATGTTGAAAAAGAAAACTTTACATGGGGTGTACTTACTTTTTCACGTGACTATGTATGTATGTGTGTGTGTTATATATATATATATATATATATATATATATATATATATATATATATATATATATATATATATATATATATATATATATATATATATATATATATATACATATATATATATATATATATATATATATATATTGTTGCGGTTTTGAGAACCCACACTCTTGTAAATATGACATCATTAAAGGGTTAAAGGTAGCACCCCATAAAGGGTTAAAGGAGCTTGCTCAACGCCACCATAAGCCATGAGGTGATAAGCCATGAGGTGAGGCCTGGAAAAAGAGGGCGGAGCACCAGAATGGAGGTGTGGCCACATCAACCCACCATCAGGGCGGGGCCGGTAAGCGATGACCAGCCAACAAGGGCTGAAGTAAGATCGCCTGATAGGTGTGGCTTTTGGGCTGGCGGAGCGATCGCTGGTTCACTTATAAAAGCGTGAACGCAAAGCCCTTTCACAGGACTTACCAGAGGACTTATGCGGCGGCGCTCATTAAAGAGGACTTGTGGGTACATGCGCTTGGCAACAGGGACTGGTTGGAAATGCGCATCGAGAAGGACTCTCGCAAAGCACTCGAGTGAAAGATTGATTTAACAGGATTTATGCAGCGGCGCTCATTAAAGAGGACTTGTGGGTACCTGCGCTTGATCAGAGAGGGCTCGTTGGCATTGGGAGCTCAAAGGAGGACATTGGAGAGGGGGTGTTTGGCACAAGTGTGCAACTATTACGAACGCCCCAGGACACCAGCCTTCCCCCCGTGATATAATTGTCCGTTCGCCTTACCTATATGCGGAGCTGCCTGCCGGGTTTCGTCCCGCTGGACCGGAGCCGGGCTGGAGCCTGGACGCGCTGGTGACCATCAACCATCTACAATCCCCGTGTGAGTGTCTGTATGAGAGACGGGCCCGTTTGTCCAGGGAATAAGATAAGACTGTTTAAGGCTGCCCTGTTTGCTTCTTCTTCCTCTTTCTATCTTGTACATTTCTTTCGTTTCCTCTTCTTTCTGTAAATTGTTAATAAATTGCCCTGTTCTTTCTGGTTTCTCCTTAATCCGATCGTCCTAGTCTTTTCTCCATTGGGTAAACGTGGCACGATCGGAACCGCCATAATCGGGTCTAGTCCTTGTTAACGGCCCGAATCGCGGCTCGCTTCGCTCGGCGTGTCCACTAACGCCGTGGTTCGGGCAGGAGTTATTTCCTTGCTTCACGGTCGGTGTTAGTAATTAGGTATTAGGACTAAGTCGACAATAACCCTATTTAATACCGACCGGAAGGAACGTTGTAACTTCCAGGACTCGCGTCGGCCAGATAAAAGGACAAGGGGATTAACCCCCTCTTGATAAGGTGAGAGCCGACGTTCGAGATCCGTAACAATATATATATGATATAGTATATATCTATATATATATATATATCTGTAATATATATATATATGTATATATATATATATGTGTATATATATATATATTATATATATAGGTATATATATATAGATATATATATATATATATATATATATATACTATATATATATATATATATATATATACGTATATATATATATATATATATTGTTGCGGATATGGGATTTGGCCTCCATCCATATCCGCTTGTAAATATTCCCCTATTTCCCCAATACTCCCCAACTATCCCCAATCCCCCATTCCCTAGTCCATTGTCTGTAAACAACACTCTGTAGCAACCGACCTTCCCCTTTTTCCCCCAATTAAATGTCGTGCCCAGGTTCACCGCATCTCACGTAGACAACTATAGGACATCTTGCTAGTTATTCTTAGTCTATGTCAGTTAAGGACTCGTTTCCATTAATTCTGACTCTTCGTTGCACCAGAATGTGATTGTATGGCACCAGTAGTGAGTTTATGGACCTCCCCATACCTCCTCCCATCTTCCTCATGAAACAACAACAACAACAACAACTGCAACAACAGCGCGCGGGGGAGTGTGCGTCCTCACTCCGGCTTGGTTAGCCGCCATTGCCCATGTGCGCCGACGGGGTTACCACGAAGGGGCTGACTGTCGGCCCCCTCGTCAATGGGCGGAGCCCGGTAACCCCCGCACCCAATAAGAAGCAACGGGCCGATTCCATCTTGGGGCGGAGCTAACGAGCCGAGGGCGTGTCACTCCCCGCTGGATATACGCAGCCACTTACCCGGACGTGACGTGAGATGCGCCCCCGAGCCTGGAAAAGAGAAGTCGCCACCTCCGAGCGCTGAGAGACCTCCCGCATCTCTGGACCGGACCGGGTCGATTCTGCCCCTGAGCCAAGGTGCACCTTGAGCCTCGACTACCTGCCCTTCCTTGCCATCAATCCCTGTGTGAGTCAGTTTTGTCCTGTTTATCTGTGGTCTGTCGGGGCTACTATAAGACCGTGATTAAGTGCCCACCTTCCTATGCTGTCCCTCTTGTCCTTGTAATCTAAACGTTCCGCATATCCCATATTATAACCTCCTCCGGAGGTCTTGAGAACTGTACCCCTGGTGTCGTGTCATCTAACCCAGCCGTTGTGTCCTTTCCTTCATTGATCTAGCGTAGCGCGACTCGGCCAACGTTCGAGTATAATCGGGTCAACTGTGCAGACGCGGTCATACCAAACCGCTCGGTAAACTAACATCCAAAACCGCGTCTGTAACATTTGGTGTCGAGGAGTTGGATTCGGACCTGGGACTAAATTTGTTAGGCCCAAATTTTGGAACACCAATTGTACTATTAGGGTAACATTTGGTGTCGGGAAGTGGGATTCGAACCGGAGCGCGTTTCACGCGCTCGAAATTATAACGGCGAAATTTGATTGTGTTTTACAAAAAAAAAAAAAAAACCCGAATTTTGAAAGTCGCGCTATGGCAGACCAAGACGGCTGGGTTCCGGTAGAAGAGAGTGAGGCAGGGTCGATCCAGGACCAAATTGAGGGACATGAGGAGAGCGAAGCAGTGAGGGTAGCAGACGCACAAAATGGCGCCTCGCACATGGCCACGGCGACCGCGACCGTGGTAGCGCCGCTGGTGGATTCGAACCTTTTCCTCCTGCAAATGAGGGCCCTTATGGAACAAATGGGGAACCGGATGGATGCTCAGAGTGAGCGATTGGAGGGCCAAATGGGGGTAATGGGAAACCAAATGGGGGTAATGAGGGACGAATTGAGGGCTGATAGTGAGCGATTAGAGGGCCAAATGGGGGCAATGAGGGACGAAGCGAGGGGTACCGGTGAGGGGTTAGACAATAATTTTAAGGGGTTAGACAAGAAATTTGGGAAGTTAGACAATAATTTTGAGGGGTTAGACAACGGGATAAAAGAGGTGAGAAATGGGTTAATGGGGGTAGAAAACAGAATGGCCGCTCAAGAGAATCAAATGGAAGGGATGCAAAAGGGGTTAGAGGGGTTAGAAAACAGGATGGAAGGCAAATTGAGGGACATGAGGGACCAAGCGGAAAGGGAAGTTAAACAAATGGGGCAGCAGATAGAGGGGGTCAGAATGGGGGTAGAAACCAAACTGGATGCTCACAGGGAGGAAATGGAGCAGATGAGGGTGGCATCTGGGCAGGAGATGCAAGTGATGGGAGAGGAGATCAGAAGAGGAGTGAGTGAGGAGGTCGGAGGAGTGCGCGAGGAGGTGAGGCACTGTAAGGAGCACATGGAGAAGGAGGTGAGAAAGGGGACTGTAAAGTTACAAGGGGGCATAGAGGACCTGACGCAGGAAGTAGAACAACTGACAGAGGGACAAAAAGACCTAATGGACCAGGTAAAGAAGAACACAGCGGTAATAGGAGGGTTAAAAGCGACACAAAATGACCTAAAAAATGACTTGGTAGCGACGAAGAGGGAATGTCAGATGGTACGTGAGGGACTGACAACGAGGTTGGACGAGGTGATAGAGGTAATGGAGACGAAGGACCGGCAGGTGAGGACGCACATGGAAACGGTCAAGGTAGCCTTGGAGGACGAGCTTGAGGAGACGTACCGGGGAATAAAAGAGGTGAAGCAGAAATTAGAAGAAGTGGAAGAAGGGGTGAGCGAAATTAAGAAGCGACGGAGAGGGGATAAGAAAGAGATAAAAGAGGAGATAAAAGAATTGGTCCGAAGTCTGTGTTCGGATCGTGATGATGTGCTCATTAACCGGATGAGGGATTCGCAGGTGATGGAGGAGAAGCGAAGAGGAAGAGGACCCGGTGTAAGTGGTGACCAATATGGTCGTGCGTATGATGCGCCAGGTGATTTAAGGAGCTTGGGGGTCGAGATGGACCCGGGTGTTCGTGAGAGGCCGTTGGTGAAGTGTGCGACAGGTCTGGTGTGCGAAAAAGGAGGTGTGCGAGAAAGTCCGACTCTGGGGTGTGTGAGGAAAAAGTGCGTGCCAAGGAGTGAGGGTGCTGGCGAGAGTGAGTCGGTCGTAGCGCGTGTGCGAGGGAGCACATGGAAGCGCGGTGTGGTAAGTGTTACAGAGGGTGTGACGGGAGAGTGTGCGCGAGATAGGTGTGTGACGGACAGGTGCATGGGGAAAGAGTGCGCTGTCAAAGGCAAGGAAGAATGCACGCCTGTGGTGAGCGTTACAGAGGGTGTGACGGGAGAGTGTGCGCAAGAGTGTGCACGAGAAAGGTGTGTAACGGACAGGTGCATGAGGAGAGAGTGCGCTGTCAAGAGTAAGGGTGAGTGCGCTGTCAAGAATGGAGGTGAGAGTAGTGAGAGTGACAAGGAGCGTGAGTTGGTTGTGACAGGTGAGCGAGGATGTACACCTGGAATGGAAGGATGCACACCTGGAATGGTAGAGCGTGAGTGGGAATGCACGCTGGAATTGGTAGTGAGGCACGTGGTTGGGTGTGCGAGTGAGGGCACACCTGTGATTGTCACAGAGGAGGTGACCGAGGAAGGGGCGCGAAGAGGTGTGTTGGTGAGGTGTGCGACCAACGAATGTGTGCCAAAGTGTTCGGTGGTCAGGTATGTGACCAAGGCTGTGAGTGGAGTGAGAGTACCTGGGTGTGTAAGGAAAGGTACGAGGAGCATGGAAACGGCTGGATGTGTGAGCAAGGAACGGGCTGCGGGGTGTAAGCATCCAGGTGAGGCGTCGACGGTAACCGGGTTAGAGGTTAGAGCGACTTTTAGCCGAGTCGGGCCCTCGGTGCGTGCCGGGCCTCGCTTTGAACGGCCGCGTCCGTGCTCCACTAGGCGGAGCGGGCAGCTGGATAGGAAGGGTCGTCATGGCGACCACTTTTTGTTGAGACGTGCCGGCAGGTCGAGATCGGGACATTGGATGGCTCCACGCCAAGGTGGTGCGTGGGGTCTCGGGCCGGGTAAGCCCCCGTCCCTGCACCGAATGCGGGACGTATCCAGCCGCTGGCACAGAACAACCCGCATTCATGGCTTGGCTTTACGAAGCCGGGCTTTGGACAGGAATTGGCGCACCGAGAGGCATTAGTAAGTGGACTGTAATGACGAGGATAGTGTTTTGGCCCCAAAATTAGAGAAAAACAAAATTTGATGATTGGCAAAGGATTGGCAGTAATGATTGGCAGATGATGGGCAGTGATTGGCAAATTTTTGATTTGTTGAAATTTGATGTGCAAAATTGGTAGTGAGCGATGGGCCCGGTGGGTAAGGGTGGCATCCCTGCCACCCTTCCCAATGGGGGCAAAGGAGCTATAGTTTATGGGGTTGATGGCAGTGAAAACTAGCCCGGGTGGGTTAGGTTATATTGATAGGGCCCTAGAAGATGACATTAGGTAACGTTAAGTTTAGTTAGTGACTGATACCTGTAGTGGGGACGCAGGTAGATTAGTGTGGATTATAATGACGAGGGAGCACAATAGTTTAAAGGGACGACTGGGAAGCGCAAGTTTCAGAGGGGAGTAGTTAGATGAGATGATGCTGTGTGAGAGCTGGACAGGTGTGTGGAGCAGTGTGGAGCAGTGGATGAGTAGTGAGTGTTGTGGATCAGCGCGAATGCGCTTGGGGAGAGAAGGGTGCAGGTGGCACCAGGTGTGAGAGCACAGGTGTGCAAGTACAGGTGTGTGGAGTACATGGAGTAAGTGGTACGGAGTGGTGTGCATGGTGCGAAGGTGTGGATGGGGAAGAGTGGACCCCTTTCACGAGTACCCGGGGCGGGTAGTGTAAGTGTTAGGTAGAGGGTATAGGTAAATTGTGGTTGGATATTGGCATTTGTGGTGCGGTTGCAGAATGGTATTGTGGATGGGTGCATTAGTGTTGTGGAAATGGCTGGGCGTGTAGCCTGTTAGTGTGTGTAGTTGGTTGGGCACTCCACCACTGTGAGGATGTCGGCCAGGTGAGGCCGCAGGTGGGCTCTGGGAGCCGTTAGTGTCAGTGGGGCCCGAGGATCCGGAGGACGGACCCGGGTAGCCCAGTGCCAGAGAGGGCACCGAGTGGGGAGAGCGCCAGAGGGCCTTCCCCAGGTAGTTAGGTTAGGGTGAGGAGCAGGTAAGCTCGGAGGCAACTGCAGTGGTGGAGGTGTGCAGGTGGGTAGACCGGCTAGGAGAGCTACACGTCGCGGCCCAGAAATTGTGCGAGGGCACCGAGAGATGAATCGGGGGAGTGAGACCCCAAATTGAAAAGCACCACAGTTTGGTCAATGGGAATTGGTTTTTAAAACCCATAGTGTAAGAGGGCCAATGGTTTGGCAGGAGAAAGACCCCGGGTAATGTAAAGTTGTTAAAGTCATTTAGGAAATAGTTAGGATTGATGAACCTGTCGCACCATACGCAGCCACTTACCAGTGGTGATGATGATGACTCCACACCTGTGTTTTCTTTGTTCTGTGTGCAGGAAATGAGAATTGCTGTTGGATTTGTGAGACGCATCACGACGTGGATGAGACATTGGGGTGATTCCATCTCTCCCTCCTTAGGAGGGACTGATGATGAATTGGTGATGGCAAATTATGATGTTGAGTTGGAGATGGCAAATTTTGATGAGAGTTGAAAATGGCAAATTTGATTGGTTAGGAGGGAGAGAAGACGAATTTGGTTTATGGGAGGAACGGGGAAGACCGTGGGGACGTTTGTTGATTTGTAAAGTAGATGTTTATGGGTAGTGTTGTGTTTTGTGGATACAGTAAGGGGTAAGGGAGGGGCAATGTAGGTTACCTGGTGGGGGGGGGGGGGCGTACGGTAGGAACGTACCTGTCTCACCTGGTTCCCATGTGCCCCCAGTGTGCATTACCTTGCATTGCGTGCACTTTTGCGCCCTTACCACCTTACTCACTTGTCTTTTCTTTTGTCTCCCACCTCCGAGGATCTGGCTTTGGGGCAGAGAGAGAGGAGAGAGAGGTGCTGGCTCCGCAGTTGTGGGCCTGCACTTTCGCTGCTTGCTGCCGGGATCGATACACCATATGGACCGCAATGGTTGTGGCCGCCCACCATGGACCGCAGTTCTTTTGCGGGCAAGCACCACCCGTTGATAGACCTATGGGTCAACGTGGCACCTATGCCATACAGGTGAACCACTTTTAGTTGGCCCCCTTGACGGCCACAATTTAGAAATGGACGCGGTTGGCGCCTTTCTTTATTTTTGAAAGAGGCAAGAAGGCCAAGTGCACCACATGAAGGCAAGACCAGCGGCAGAACATCGGCCGGCTGCGACACCACCGGTGACTATAAACACTTTATTGGTGCACTGGATGGTGCTGACTGTACATGATGGGGTGGTGCTTTTGGTGCTTGGAAGGGGTGCTCTGCACATTATTAAAGGCCGTAAGGCCACAGAGCACTCGTGGGTTGGTGTATCGATGCTGGCATGCGTGCTCTCTCTATGCATAACATCTGCATGTGTTCCTCCAAAAACAGGTCCTGGATCGTAGTGTAAATATCAGTGTAGTCTTATGTAAATAATGCTCCCTACCGGCTGTATGTTTAGTTTGAGAATTCTTTCCGCGATTCGGTTATCCTGTGGGTGTGTTTCTGAGAGGAGAAGGGTGCAACGTCGCAGGGGGACATATTTACTCATTTGTGAACATCTGTAAAACTGTCGCACTCAGGGTAGAGTTAATGGTAGAGGGAACTACATCTGAGTGCCACACTAAAGTAGGTAAAAATTTATCGGGTCGGGACGCCCCGAGGGTAGAGAAGGGTGCAATGTTGCGGATATGGGATTTGGCCTCCATCCATATCCGCTTATAAATATTCCCCTATTTCCCCAATACTCCCCAACTATCCCCAATCCCCCATTCCCCATTCCCTAGTCCCATTGTCTGTAAACAACACTCTGTAGAACCGACCTTCCCCTTTTTCCCCCATTAAATGTCGTGCCCAGGTTCACCGCATCTCACGTAGACAACTATAGGACATCTTGCTTGTTATTCTTAGTCTATGTCAGTTAAGGACTCGTTTCCATTAATTCTGACTCTTCGTTGCACCAGAATGTGATTGTATGGCACCAGTAGTGAGTTTAGGACCTCCCCATACCTCCTCCCATCTTCCTCATGAAACAACAACAACAACAACAACTACAACAACAGCGCGCGGGGAGTGTGCGTCCTCACTCCGGCTTGGTTAGCCGCCATTGCCCATGTGCGCCGACGGGGTTACCACGAAGGGGCTGACTGTCGGCCCCTCGTCAAGGGCGGAGCCCGGTAACCCCCCGCACCCAATAAGAAGCAACGGGCCGATTCCATCTGGGGCGGAGCTAACGAGCCGAGGGCGTGTCACTCCCCGCTGGATATACGCAGCCACTTACCGGACGTGACGTGAGATGCGCCCCCAGCCTGGAAAAGAGAAGTCGCCACCTCCGAGCGCTGAGAGACCTCCCGCATCTCTGGACCGGACCGGGTCGATTCTGCCCCTGAGCCAAGGTGCACCTTGAGCCTCGACTACCTGCCCTTCCTTGCCATCAATCCCTGTGTGAGTCAGTTTTGTCCTGTTTATCTGTGGTCTGTCGGGGCTACTATAAGACCGTGATTAAGTGCCCACCTTCCTATGCTGTCCCTCTTGTCCTTGTAATCTAAACGTTCTGCATATCCCATATTATAACCTCCTCCGGAGGTCTTGAGAACTGTACCCCTGGTGTCGTGTCATCTAACCCAGCCGTTGTGTCCTTTCCTTCATTGATCTAGCGTAGCGCGACTCGGCCAACGTTCGAGTATAATCGGGTAAACTGTGCAGACGCGGTCATACCAAACCGCTCGGTAAACTAACATCCAAAACCGCGTCTGTAACAATATATATAGATATATATTGTTACGGTCCGCGGATTAGGATGTTATTTTTACCGAGCGGAGGTATAACCGCGGCCGAACAGTTGTTCCCTGACTAAACCCGATTTACCCAAACGTTGGCCGTATCGCGCCACAGCTACTCAATCTGGAAAACTCTAAAGCGACCGAATGCAAAGAGGAAGAAGACGTACAGAAGAGTAACGGGATTTATTATTATTTACACACATAAGCAAAAAGAGCAGTCACGATTATTTACAGGGGACATGAGACGCAGGTGACACAGTGAAGATTACTAGCTTATACCGACTTCGTTACTACCCAGGACAGAACAAACAAAGACGACTCACACGGGGAATTGCAGAGTGGATTGGCTGGAAGGAGGTGTGTGGCTGGAGGGGGAGGACGGCACGGAGCTGGCTGGAGCTTGATCCCGCACGGGACGTCGGGCTGGACCTCGACGGCCGCTGATGCCACCGATCCTGTCGTGTGCGCGGGATCACGGGTCGGATCACGGGTCGGATCACGGTCGGAGCCGACGCGCTGGTGGGGGTCTGGCGTGACGGGTTCTCTCCTCTCTCTTTCTTTTGTCCAACCACTCTTTCTCCAACGCAACCACTCAACGCAACCACTGACCACCCCTGACGACCAACTCAGCTCTTGTCATGGACCTCTCTTTTCAGACTCATCTCCTTGTCTCAGTAAAAGCGCATCTCTCTTGGGGGCATCTCTCATGGGTTATATATAGCCCCACCCTTGAACCTTTGCGAACCTCCCCGATCGCTCTTCCTCCGCCCTCTCAAACCAAACCCCCCGTGCTCGGTTGGTTGTTCGGGGCTGGCTCACTCCTCCCCTCTATGACGAGGTGGAGACACGCCTTTCTTCCCCAACCCTGCCTCGTGGCCAATGGTGGTTGAAGAAAACCGCCCAAAATGCAGTTGGCCATTGAAATGAAATGAAAGGGGATCTACTCTTATTTCACTTGGTACAATGGAGTATTTAAATTAATGGGAGACACAGCCTTACCCTAAGACACATAATAAGATATAAGCTACTGAACAAGGGTTTTATCGGGTCCTGCAATGTTGTGTTTATGGAATAACTACCGAGACGCCCTTTTTATCTTTACACGACGGAGGTATTTACAAGGAATCATTACATTTTACAGAGGGTGATATTTACAACAATTTACTATACAAAAAAACAAAAAACCATTCTCATATCCACAACACTGCACCCTCCTCCTCTTAGGCACAATCTGGGCCTACAACTTAAATTTAGTGTGACACGTAGGTGTAGTTCCCTCTACTTTTAACCTGACCCTGAGTGCGACAGTTTTAAAACATAAATAAATGTGTCCCGCTGCTCCATTGCACCCTGCCTAACAGACTTACGCCCACAGCTAACCGAATTGCGGAATGGTCTTCAAATTATACATTGACGGTGGGGAGCATTATTTACAATTGACGCTACTTTTATTTACAAGACTAACCCAGGACCTGTAATTGTTCTTTCTGGGGGGGAGACAGTCTGCTCTGCATCGACACACGATGAAAGCACTCAAAACGCACCAACACACCCTCAAGCACCAATCGGTGCAGTCACCACAGTTCATCAGTGTTCATGAATAACCAAAATAAACCAAAAACCCCTAACCCTGCAGGTGATCTCTTGCTCTTCGGCTCCCTCTGCTGGCTATTATTATTTCTCTTCCAGATGTTGTCTTTTTCCTTTGCTGGTGGCCTATTTGTATTAAAACTTGCACCCAACGTGTCCCTTTTATTTATTTTATGGCCCACAGGGGCCGACTAGTGTGGTTCACCTGTGGGGCATCGGTGCCCTGTGGCCAAGGTCCGCCAGCAAGATTTCTGGCCCTCATGGCCGGTTCCAGCAGAGGGGCCATGCCCCAACCCATGGGGTCCAACAGTGGTGCTCGGCCACAGACATGTGGTCCATAATGTGGTGCATCGATGCAGACAGCTGGTTCTGGGAATTCCGGGCGCACAATGGCCGACTCACGCACGCTCCCCTCGGCACCCAATGGCGCACAGGTCATGTGGGAGACAAAAGGGGGAAGACAAATGAGCGAGGGGTAAGGTCACAAGGGTACACATCAAACAAGGCAATGCAAGGCGAAATGCGTACGGAGAGCGAAGTGAGAAAGCTCGTCCCTACCGTACGTCACCCCCCCTGTCACCTACACTACCCTTGCCCTTACCCCATATTTACAAAATCTACACATTTACAAATTCGTCACTACTGTCACGTCTTCCCCATATTTCCCATACCAAATTCGTCTTCACTCCCTCTACTTCAAAATTTGCCATCATCAAATTCATCATCAATCCTCATAAGGAGGGAGAGATGGAACATAAAGCACAATGTCACACCCACGTCATGGTGCGTCTCACAATCCAAAACATTTGCACCAAAAATAATAAAACATGGCATGGTGTGGAGGTACGTCATCTCAGGTGAGTGCATGTAGATGGTGCGAGGAGACTTCAATCCTAACTATCCTCTAAATGACATGAACACACTTTACACTACCCGGGGTCTTTCCCTGCCAATCCATTGGCCAACTTACACTATGGGTTCTAAAAACCAATTCCCATTGACCAAACTGTGGTGCTTCTCAATTTGGGGTCTCACTCCCCCGATTCATCTCCCGGTGCCCTTGCACAATTTCTGGGCTGAGACGTGTAGCTCTCCCAGCAGGTCTACCCACCTGCACACCTCCACCACTGCAGTTGCCACCCGAGCTTACCTAGCTCCTCACCCTAACCTAACTAACTGGGGAAGGCCCCTCCTGGCTCTGTCACCCCTCGGTGCCCTCTGGCACTGGGCTACCCGGGTCCGTCCTCCGGATCCTCGGGCCCCATCCACAACTACCGGCTCCCAGAGCCCACCTGCGGCCTCACCTGGCCGACATCCTCACAGTGGTGGAGTGCCCAAACCAACTACACACACTAACAGGCTACACGCCCAGCCATTTCCACAACACTAATGCACCCATCCAAACACCATTCTTCCACCCGCACCACAGATGCCAATATCCAACCACAATTTACCTATACCCTCTACCTAATACTTATACTACCCGCCCCGGGTATTCATGATAGGGGTCCATCCTTCCCCCACTCACACCTTCGCACCATCCACTCCACTCCATAGTTTCCACCATACTCACTCCACGACCATCCATTCCAATACTCCATTTACTCCACACTCCATGTATTTCACACAACCATTCTCCATACACCTGTTGTTGCACACCTGTGCAATCACACCTGGTGCCACCTGCACCCTCCTCCTCTTCCTGGACCAGTTGGTCAACACAACACACATCACCATCACTATCACTCTTACTCATACACTGCTCCATCCACCTGTTCAGTTGCACACCTGTGCAATCACACCTGTTCCTCACACACTGCTCAATACACTTGGATACACCTCCAACACTCACACGGCATCATCTCAACTACCTGTTGCCCTGCTAACTTAGTGCTCCCCGTCTTACCTTTAAACTAAGCACATACCACGTCATTATCATCCAAACTACCCTCTCTATGTCCCCAGCTACCTGTCCAATGTAGCTACCTAACCTTACCGTTACCTAATGTCAATCTTCTAGGGCCCTACACATTATTCAAACCCTCCCTCGGCGAGCTTACACTGCCATAAACCCCATAAATCTAGTGCTCCTTTGCCCCCCTTGCTGTGAGGGATGGTGGATTGGCCATCCCATCACATGGGGCATCTCTTACTATCAATTTTGCACACCAAATTCCAACCAATCAAAAATTTGCCAATTACTGCCAATTCTATTCACTTTTCTAAATTTCGGATCAAAACCACCATCACTATTATCATCATCAGTCTTCTCCCTAGTGCCTCTCGGTGCGCCAATTCACGTCTACAGCCCGGCTTCGTAAAGCCGAGCAATGAATGCGGGTTGTTTGGTGCCGGCGGCTGGATACGTCCGACACTCGGTGCAGGGAAGGACGCTTACCCGGGCCGAGATCCCACGCACCCCCTCGGCACGGAGCCATCCAATTGCCCGATCTCGACCTGCCGGAGCGCCTCAACAAAAAGGGGTCGCCATGACGACCCTTCCTATCGGGCTGCCCGTTCCGCCTAGCGGAGGACGGACGCGGCCGTTCCAAACGCGGCCCAGCGTGGATCACGTACGGTGGTCCTTTCAAACCCGCCGTGGTTCGGATCCCCGCTGGTCCTCGCGGCACGCGAAGCTGCCCGACGCGCACCGAGGGCCCGATTCGGCTAAATGTCGTTCTAACCGCTACCCCGGTTACCGTCGATGCCTCACCTGCATGCTTACACGCATACGCTACCCCTTTCACCCTCACTGAGCTCGGTGTTCCAACGCCGCCCGTACACCTCGCATACTTCGTCATTGCATTCGTTCTTTCGCACACAGACTTGGTCACACACCTGACCACCGAACACCTTTGCACACACTCCTCGCTCGCACACCTCACCAACACACCTCTTCGCGCCCCCTTCTCTGTGACAATCACAGGTGTGCTCTCACTCGCACACCCAACCACGTGCCTCACTACTAATTCCAGCGTGCATTCCCATACACGCTCTACCATTCCAGGTGTGCTTCCTTCCATTCCAGGTGTACATCCTCTCTCACCTGTCACAACCAACTCACGCTCCGTGTCACTCTCACTACTTTCACCACCACGCTTGACAACGCACTCACCCTTACTCTCGACAGCGCACTCTTTCCTCATGCACCTGTCCGTTACACACCTTTCTCGTGCATCCTCTTGCGCACACTCTCTCGTTACACCCTCTGTAACACTCACCACAGGCATGCATTCTCCCTCACTCTTGACAGCACACTCTTTCCCCATGCACCCGTCCGTTACACACCTTTCCCGCGCATCCTCTTGCGCACACTCTTTCGTTACTTCCTCCATAACACTCACCACAGGCGTGCATGCTTCCGTTACATCCTCTGTAACACTTCTCACTACGCGCTTCCATGTGCTCCCTCGCACACGCGCTACGACCGACTCACTCTCGACAGCACACTCACTCCTCGGCGCGCACTTTTTCCTCACACACCCCATGGTCGGACATTCTCGTACACCTCTTTTTTCGCACACCGTACCTGTCGCACACTTCACCAACGGCCTCTCACGAACACCCGGGTCCACATCAACCCCCAAGCCGACTGAAGCTTTCCTCACATCATGTACATTTCCACGTATATCGCCACTCACCTTGGCACCTCGTCTCCGCACCTCCGCCACCTGCAAACTCTTTATTTGGTTAGTGAGCACACCATTATGAGTTGAGCACCGACCTTGCACATATTCCATCACCTCCTCCTTTATCTCCCTCTTAGTTTCTGTCCGTCCCTTCTTAATTTCACTCACCTCTTCTTCCACTTCCTCTAATTTTTGCTTCACCTCTTTTATTTCCCGGTGCGTCTCCTCAAGTTCGTCCTCTAAGGCTATCTTGACCGTCTCTATGTGCGTCCTCACCTGCCGGTCCTTAGTCTCCATTATCTCTGTCACCTCGTCCAACCTCGTTGTCAGTCCCTCACGTACCATCTGACATTGCCTCTGTGTCGCTATCAAGTCATTTTTTATGTCGTTTTGTGTCGCTTTTAACCCTCCTAGTACCGCAGTGTTCCTTTGAACCTGCTCCACTAACTCCGTTTGTCCCTCTGTCAGCTGTTCCACCTCCTCCGTCAGATCTTCTATTCCCCCTTGTAACCTAGCCGTTCCATTTCTCACCTCTTTCTCTACACGCTTTTCGCCTCGCTTTACCTCCTCGCGTACCCCCGAGACCTCCTCACTTACACCTCGTCGTATCTCCTCTTTCATCTCCTCCCTCTCTTTTGTAGATGCCGCCCTCATCTGTCCCAATTCATCCCTCTGAGCATCCAGTTTGGTTTCTACCCCGATTTTCACCTCCTCTATCTGGTTCCCCATCTGTTCGATTTCCCGGGCGGATTGCTCCCCTATTTCCCGCAATTTGTCTTCCATCCTATTTTCTAACCCCATTAACCCATTTTTCACCCCCTCTAACTGATTCTCCTGGGCAGCCATTCTATTTTCCACCCCCGTTAACCCATTCTTTACCTCTTTTATCCCGTTGTCTAACCCCTCAAATTTAGCTTCTAGCCGTTCCCCAATTTCTCCCATTTTGCCCCCCATGTCTCCCATTTTGCCCCCCATTGCTCCCATTTTGCCCCCCATCTCGCCCCCCATCTCGCCCCCCAATCGCTCACTATCAGCCCTCACTTCGTCCCTCATTCGCTCACTATCAGCACTTGCTTCGTCCCTCATTGCCCCCATTTGCTCACCCTGAGCATCCATCCGGTTCCCCATTTGTCCCATTCGCTCACCCTGAGCATCTATTCGGTTCCCCAAGTCATTCCTCAGGTCTTCACTTGTCTGGACCATGAGCGCCTTTATTTGTATCATAAAGAGGTCCCAATTCACCGGTGCTGCTACGGTCACGGGCACCGCCAGATTTGGTGCCGCTGTAACCGCGTGCGCAAAGGCGCCATTTTGCGCGCCCGTAACCTCGTGCGCGAGAGCGCCATTTTGCGCGTCTGAAACCTCCGCAACCACATTGCCATTTTTCTCCTCCTCCCTTTCCTCCACATACATTTCCCCGAGGTCCTGGGTCGATTCCACCCCGTCTATCTCTCCCACCGGCATCCCGTCGCCTTGACCAGCATGGCGCGATTTCAAAATTCGGGTTTTCCTTTAAAAGCAAAACAATTTCCAGCTGCTTGTAATTTTGAGTGCGTTAAGCGCGCTTCGGGCCTCGTATCTCACTCCCCGAAACCAATTTGTTACTGTAATAACACAATTGGTGTCCAAAATTTGGGCTAAATAAATTTAGTCCCAGGTTCGAATCCCAACTCCTGACTACCAATTTGTTACGGTCCGCGGATTAGGATGTTATTTTTACCGAGCGGAGGTATAACCGCGGCCGAACAGTTGTTCCCTGACTAAACCCGATTTACCCAAACGTTGGCCGTATCGCGCCACAGCTACTCAATCTGGAAAACTCTAAAGCGACCGAATGCAAAGAGGAAGAAGACGTACAGAAGAGTAACGGGATTTATTATTATTTACACACATAAGCAAAAAGAGCAGTCACGATTATTTACAGGGGACATGAGACGCAGGTGACACAGTGAAGATTACTAGCTTATACCGACTTAGTTACCACCCAGGACAGAACAAACAAAGACGACTCACACGGGGAATTGCAGAGTGGATTGGCTGGAAGGAGGTGTGTGGCTGGAGGGGGAGGACGGTACGGAGCTGGCTGGAGCTTGATCCCGCACGGGACGTCGGGCTGGACCTCGACGGCCGCTGATGCCACCAATCCTGTCGTGTGCGCGGGATAACGGGTCGGATCACGGGTCAGATCACGGGTCGGATCACGGTCGGAGCCGACGCGCTGGTGGGGGGTCTGGCGTGACGGGTTCTCTCCTCTCTCTTTCTTTTGTCCAACCACTCTTTCTCCAACGCAACCACTCAACGCAACCACTGACCACCCCTGACGACCAACTCAGCTCTTGTCATGGACCTCTCTTTTCAGACTCATCTCCTTGTCTCAGTAAAAGCGCATCTCTCTTGGGGGCGTCTCTCATGGGTTATATATAGCCCCACCCTTGAACCTTTGCGAACCTCCCCGATCGCTCTTCCTCCGCCCTCTCAAACCAAACCCCTCGTGCTCGGTTGGTTGTTCGGGGCTGGCTCACTCCTCCCCTCTATGACGAGGTGGAGACACGCCTTTCTTCCCCAACCCTGCCTCGTGGCCAATGGTGGTTGAAGAAAACCGCCCAAAATGCAGTTGGCCATTGAAATGAAATGAAAGGGGATCTACTCTTATTTCACTTGGTACAATGGAGTATTTAAATTAATGGGAGACACAGCCTTACCCTAAGACACATAATAAGATATAAGCTACTGAACAAGGGTTTTATCGGGTCCTGCAATGTGGTGTTTATGGAATAACTACCGAGACGCCCTTTTTATCTTTACACTACGGAGGTATTTACAAGGAATCATTACATTTTACAGAGGGTGATATTTACAACAATTTACTATACAAAAAAAAAAAAAACCATTCTCATATCCACAATATATATATATTGTTGCGGATATGGGATTTGCATCCATCCATATCCGCTTGTAAATATTCCCCTATTTCCTCAATACTTCCCAACTATCCCCAATCCCCCATTCCCTAGTCCCATTTTCTGTAAACAACACTCTGTAGACCCGACCTCCCCCTATTTCCCCCATTAAATGTCGTGCCCAGGTTCACCGGATCTCATGTAAGACAACTATAGGACATCTTGCTAGTTATTCTTAGTCTATGTCAGTTAAGGACTCGTTTCCATTAATTCTGACCCTTCGTTGCACCAGAATGTGATTGTATGGCACCGTTAGGAAGTTTAGGACCTCCCAATACTTCCCCGCAGCTCTTCCTCACGGTTCAGCAACAACAACAACAACAACAGCAACGGCGGCGGCGTGCACAGGGAGTGCGCGTCCTCACTCCGGCTTGGTTGGTAGGGGGTGTTGGGAGGGCATGAGGCCTTCCCAACGAGCCGCCATCGAACATGTGCTCGACGGGGTTACCAAATAGGGGCTCCCTGTCAGCTCCTCGTCAAGGGCGGAGCCCGGTAACCCCCGCACCCAATGGAAGCGGCGGACCGGTCCCATCTGGGGCGGAGCCAACGAGCCGAGGGCGTGTCACTCCCCGCTGAGCATGCGCAGGCAGAGTGAGGTGACGTCAGATGCGCGCTGAGCTTGGAGCAAGCAAGACGTACCCTCCGAGCGCTGTGAGGCCTCCCCGCATCTCTGGACTGGACCGTGCTTTATCCTGTCCCCGAGCCAAGGTGCACCTTGTGCTATCGACTACCTGTCCCTTCCTGCCATCAATTCCTGTGTAAGTCAGCCTTGTTCCGTATGTCTGTGGTCTGTCTGGGATAAGATAAGACTGTAATTAAGTGCCTATCTTTTCTGTGTCTTTACCTCACTACCTTGTAATCTACCCCCTTTTCTCCACCACTGTAATTATACCCTCCTCCGGAAGTCTTGAGAACTGTACCCCTTGCGTCGTTTCATCTATCCCAGTCGTTGTGTCCTTTCCATCATTGATTTAGCATAGCGCGATTTGGTCAACGTCTGGGTGGAATCGGGGTCTAGTCGGGGAATAACTGTTAGGTCGCGGTAATACACCACCGCTCGGTAAATAACATCTAAACCGCGTCCGTAAGAATTGGTGTCAGGAGTGGGATTCGAGGCCCGAACCAAATTTTTAAAAAACATCTAGGAAAAAATTTGGTCAAAATTATAAAGTACCGAAATTTGATTTTGTTTTACAAAAAAAACCCGAATTTTGAAAGTCGCGCTATGGGAGATCAAGACGGCTGGGTTCCGGTAGAGGAGAGTGAGGCAGGGTCGATCCAGGACCAAATTGAGGGACATGAGGAGAGCGAAGCAGTGAGGGCGGCAGGTTCGCAAAATGGCGTCCTCGCGCACGAGGTTACGGGCGCGCAAAATGGCGCCTCGCACATGGCTACGGCGACCGCGCCCGTGACCGTAGCAGCGCCGTTGGTGGATTTGAACCTTTTTTTATACAAATGAAGGCCCTTATGGACAAGAATAGCGAAGAAATGGAAAGCAGAATGATGGGGGTAATGGGGAACCGGATGGATGCTCAGAGTGAGCAAATGAGGGCTGATAGTGAGCGATTGGGGGGCAGAATGGGGGGCAAAATGGGAGAAATGGGGGAACGGCTAGAAGCTAAATTAGAGGGGTTAGACAATGGGATAGAAGGGGTGAAACATGGGTTAACGGGGGTAGAAAACAGAATGGCCGCTCAAGAGAATCAAATGGAAGGGATGCAAAAGGGGTTAGAGGGGTTAGAAAACAGTATGGAAGGCAAATTGAGGGACATGAGGGACCAAGCGGAAAGGGAGGTTTAATAAATGGGGCAGCAGATAGAGGGGGTCAGAATGTGGGAAGAAACTAAATTGGATGCTCACAGGGAGGAAATGGAGCAGATGAGGGTGGCATCTGGGCAGGAGATGCAAGTGATGGGAGAGGAGATCAGAAGAGGTGTGAGTGAGGAGGTCGGAGGAGTGCGCGAGGAGGTGAGGCACTGTAAGGAGCGCATGGAGAAGGAGGTGAGAAAGGGGACTGTAAAATTGCAAGGTGGTATAGAGGAGTTGACGCTGGGAGTAGAACAACTGACAGTGGGACAAAAGGAGTTGGGGGACCAGGTAAAGAAGAACACAGCGGTAATAGAGGGTTTAAAATCGACACAGGAGATGAAAAAGGACGTAGGGGTAATTAAAAAAGAGTGTCAGACGGTACATGAGGACCTGACGAGGAAAATGAACAAGGTGGTAGAGGTGATGGAGGTTAAAGAGCGGGAGGTGCGGGAGCACATAGAAAAAAATAAGGTGGAGTTAGAGGAAGAACTTAAGGGGGCGCACGAGGAGATGAAGGAGGTGAAGCAGAAATTAGAAGAAGTGGAAGAAGGGGTGAGCGAAATTAAGAAGCGACGGAGAGAGGATAAGAAAGAGATAAAGGAGGAAGTAAAAGAATTGGTCCAAAGTCTGTGTTCGGATCGTGATGAGGTGCTCATTAACCGGATGAGGGATTCGCAGGTGATGGAGGAGCAGCGAAGAGAAAGAGGACCCGGTGTAAGTGGTGACCAATATGGTCGTGCGTATGATGCGCCAGGTGATTTAATAAGCTTGGGGGTCGAGATGGACCCGGGTGTTCGTGAGAGGCCGTTGGTGAAGTGTGCGACAGGTCTGGTGTGCGAAAAAGGAGGTGTGCGAGAAAGTCCGACTCTGGGGTGCATGGGGAAAGAGTGCGCTGTCAAAAGTAAGGAAGAGTGTACACCTGTGGTGAGTGTTACAGAGGGTGTAACGGGAGAGTGTGCGCGAGAAAGGTGTGTAACAGACGGGTGCATGAGGAAAGAGTGCGCTGTCGAGAGTAAGGGTGAGTGCGCTGTCAAGAGTGGAGGTGAGAGTAGTAAGAGTGACACGGAGCGTGAGTTGGTTGTGACAGGTGAGCGAGGATGTACACCTGGAATGGAAGGATGCACACCTGGAATGGTAGAGCGTGTGTGGGAATGCACACTTGAGTTGGTCGTGAGGCACGTGGTTGGGTGTGCGAGTGAAAGCACACCTGTGATTGTCACAGAGGAGGTGACCGAGGAGGGGGCGTGAAGAGGTGTGTTGGTGAGGTGTGCGAGCGACGAATGTGTGCCAAGGTGTTCGGTGGTCAGGTGTGTGACCAAGTCTGTGAGTGGAATGAGTGTACCTGGGTGTGTAAGAGAAGGTGCAATGACCAAGAGCAGGGAAACGGCTGGATGTATGAGCAAGAAAGGGGTAGCGTATGCGTGTAAGCATGCAGGTGAGGCATCGACGGTAACCGGGTTAGCGGTTAGAGCGACTTATAGCCGAATCGGGCCCTCGGTGCGTGCCGGGCTTCGCGTGCCGCGAGAACCAGCGGGGATCCGAGCCACGGCGGGTTCGAAAGGACCGCCGTACGCGATCCACGCTGGGCCTCGCTTTGAACGGCCGCGTCCGTGCTCCACTAGGCGGAACGGGCAGCCCGATCGGAAGGGTCGTCATGGCGACCCATTTTTGTTGAGACGTTCCGGCAGGTCGAGATCGGGAAATTGGATGGCTCCGCGCCGAGGTGGTGCGTGGGATCTCGGCCCGGTTAAACCTCCTTCCCTGCACCGAATGTCGGACGTGTCCAGCCGCTGGCACCAAACAACCCGCATTCATTGCTCGGCTGTACGAAGCCGAGCTTTGGAAGTGAATTGGCGCACCGAGAGGCATTAGTAAGTAGACTGTAATGACGAGGTTAGTGTTTTGGACCCAAAATTAGAAAAAGGCAAAATTTGATGATTGGCAGTAATGATTGGCAGATGATGGGTAGTGATTGGCAAATTTTTGATTTGTTGAAATTTGATGTGCAAAATTGGTAGTGGGAGATGCCCGATGTGGTGGGATGGCAACTCTGTCATCCCTCACAAACTGGGGGCAAATGCGCTATAGATTATGGGGTGTATGGCAGTGAAAACTAGCCCGGGTGGGTTAGGATATTGTGTGTAGGGATCTAGCGAAGATGACATCAGGTAACGTTACGGTTAGTTAGTGACAAGGATACCTGTAGAGGGGACGCAGGTAGATTAGAGTGGATGATAATGACGAGGGAGCGCAATAGTTTAAAGGGACGACTGGGAAGCGCAAGTTTCAGAGGGGAGTAGTTAGATGAGATGATGCTGTGTGAGAACTGGACAGGTGTGTGGAGCAGTGTATGAGTAGGGAGTGTTGTGGATCAGCGCGAATGCGCTTGGGGGAGAGAAGGGTGCAGGCGGCACCAAGTATGAGAGCACAGGTGTGCAAGTACAGGTGTGTGGAATATATGGAGCAGAGAATGAGTGGTGTGGAGAGAGTTGGAGCAAGTGGTACGGAGTGGTGTGCATGGTGCGAAGGTGTGGATGGGGGAAGAGTGGACCCCTTTTCACGAGTACCCAGGGAGGGTAGTTTAAAGAATAGTTAGAAGGTATAGGTAAATTGTGGTTGGATATTGGCATTTGTGGTGCGGTTGCAGAATGGTATTGTGGATGGGTGCATTGGTGTGGTGAAATTGGCTGGTCGTGTGGCCTGTTAGTATGAGTGTGAATGGTTGGGCACTCCGCCACTGATAGATGTCGGCCAGGTGAGGCCGCAGGTGGGCTCTGGGAGCCGTTAGTGTCAGTCGGTGCCTGAGGATCCCGGGTGTGGATCGGGCAGCCCGTGCCAGAGAGGGCACTGAGGGGGTGAGAGTGCGAGAGGGCCTTCCCAAGTTAGTTAGGTTAGGGTGAGGAGCAGGTGAGCTCGGTAGGCAACAACAGTGGTGGAGGTGTGCAGGTGGGCGGACCAGCTGGGAGCGTCACACGACCCAGCCACCGAAATTGTGCGGGGGCACCGAGTGATGAATCGGGGGAGTGAGACCCCAACTTGAGAAGCACCACAGTTTGGTCAATGGGAATTGGTTTTTAGAACCCATAGTGTAAGTTGGCCAATGGATTGGCACGGAAAGACCCCGGGTAATGTAAAGTTGTTAAAGTCATTTAGGAAATAGTTAGGATTGATGAACCTGTCGCACCATACGCAGCCACTTACGTGAGGTGGTGATGATGACTCCACACCTGTGTTCCTTTGTTCTGTGTTGCAGGAAAGGAGAATTGCTGTTTGGATTTGTGAGACGCATCACGACGTGGATGAGACATTGGGGTGATTCCATCTCTCCCTCCTTAGGAGGGACAGATGATGAATTGGTGATGGCAAATTTTGATGTTGAGTTGGAGATGGCAAATTTTGATGAGAGTTGGAAATGGCAAATTTGATTGGTTAGGAGGGAGAGAAGACGAATTTGGTTTATGGGAGGAACGGGGAAGACAGTAGGGACGTTTGTTGATGTGTAAAGTAGATGTTTATGGGTAGTGTTGTGTTTTGTGGATACAGTAAGGGGTAAGGGAGGGGCAATGTAGGTTACCTGGTGGGGGGGGGGGCCGTACGGTAGGAACGTACCTGTCTCACCTGGTTCCCATGTGCCCCCAGTGTGCATTACCTTGAATTGCGTGCACTTTTGCACCCTTACCACCTTACTCACTTGTCTTCTTTTGTCGCCCACCTCCGAGGCTCTGGCTTTGGGGCAGAGAGAGAGGAGAGAGAGGTGCTGGCTCCGCAGTTGTGGGCCTGTACTTCCGCTGCTTGCTGCCTGGATCGATACACCATATGGACCGCAATTTTTGTGGCCGCCCACAATGGACCGCAGTTCTTTTGCGGTCAAGCACCACCCGTGGGTGGACCTCTGGGTCAACGTGGCACCTATGCCATACAGGTGAACCACTTTTAGTTGGCCCCCCTGACGGCCACAATTGAGAAATGGACGCGGTTGGCGCCTTTCTTTATTTCTAAAGAAGCCAGAAGGCCAAGTGCACTCCATGAAGGCAAGACCAGCGGCAGAACATCGGCCGGCTGCGACACCACCGGTGACCATGGACACTTAATTGTGCATTTTTATGAACACTTTATTGGTGCACCGGATGGTGCTGACTGTGCATAATGGGGTGGTGCTTTTGGTGCTTGGACGGGGTGCTCTGCACATTATTAAAGGCCGTAGGGCCACAGGGCACTCGTGGGTTGGTGTATCGATGCTGGCATGCGTGCTCTCCCTATGCATAACATCTGCATGTGTTCCTCAAAGAACAGGTCCTGGATCGTAGTGTAAATATCAGTGTAGTCTTGTATAAATGATGCTCCCTACCGGCGGTATGTTTAGTTTGAGGATGCTTTCCGCGATTCGGTTATCCTGTGGGTGTGTTTCTGTTAGGAGAAGGGTGCAACGTCACAGGGGGACATATTTACTCATTTGCGAACATCTGTAAAACTGTCGCACTCAGGGTTGAGTTAATAGTAGAGGGAACTACATCTGAGTGCCACACTAACGTAGGTAAAAATTTATCGGGTCGGGACGCCCCGAGGTAGAGAAGGGTGCAATGTTGCGGATATGGGATTTGCATCCATCCATATCCGCTTGTAAATATTCCCCTATTTCCTCAATACTTCCCAACTATCCCCAATCCCCCATTCCCTAGTCCCATTTTCTGTAAACAACACTCTGTAGACCCGACCTCCCCCTATTTCCCCCATTAAATGTCGTGCCCAGGTTCACCGCATCTCATGTAAGACAACTATAGGACATCTTGCTAATTATTCTTAGTCTATGTCAGTTAAGGACTCGTTTCCATTAATTCTGACCCTTCGTTGCACCAGAATGTGATTGTATGGCACCGTTAGGAAGTTTAGGACCTCCCAATACCTCCCCGCAGCTCTTCCTCACGGTTCAGCAACAACAACAACAACAACAGCAACGGCGGCGGCGTGCACAGGGAGTGCGCGTCCTCACTCCGGCTTGGTTGGTAGGGGGTGTTGGGAGGGCATGAGGCCTTCCCAACGAGCCGCCATCGAACATGTGCTCGACGGGGTTACCAAATAGGGGCTCCCTGTCAGCTCCTCGTCAAGGGCGGAGCCCGGTAACCCCCGCACCCAATGGAAGCGGCAGACCGGTCCCATCTGGGGCGGAGCCAACGAGCCGAGGGCGTGTCACTCCCCGCTGAGCATGCGCAGGGAGAGTGAGGTGACGTCAGATGCGCGCTGAGCTTGGAGCAAGCAAGACGTACCCTCCGAGCGCTGTGAGGCCTCCCCGCATCTCTGGACTGGACCGTGCTTTATCCTGTCCCCGAGCCAAGGTGCACCTTGTGCTATCGACTACCTGTCCCTTCCTGCCATCAATCCCTGTGTAAGTCAGCCTTGTTCCGTTTGTCTGTGGTCTGTCTGGGATAAGATAAGACTGTAATTAAGTGCCTATCTCTTCTGTGTCTTTACCTCACTACCTTGTAATCTACCCCCTTTTCTCCACCACTGTAATTATACCCTCCTCCGGAGGTCTTGAGAACTGTACCCCTTGCGTCGTTTCATCTATCCCAGTCGTTGTGTCCTTTCCATCATTGATTTAGCATAGCGCGATTTGGTCAACGTCTGGGTGGAATCGGGGTCTAGTCGGGGAATAACTGTTAGGTCGCGGTAATACACCACCGCTCGGTAAATAACATCTAAACCGCGTCCGTAACAATATATATATATATATATATATATATATATATATATATATATAAATATATATTGTTGCGAATATGGAATTTGGCCTCCATATCCGCTTGTAAATATTCCCCTATTTCCCCAATACTCCCCAACTATCCCCAATCCCCCATTCCCTAGTCCCATTGTCTGTAAACAACACTCTGTAGAACCGACCTTCCCCTTTTTCCCCCATTAAATGTCGTGCCCAGGTCCACCGCATCTCACGTAGACAACTTTCGGACATCTTGCTAGTTATTCTTAGTCTATGTCAGTTAAGGACTCGTTTCCATTAATTCCGACTCTTCGTTGCACCAGAATGTGATTATATGGCACCAGTAGTGAGTTTAGGACCTTCCCATGCCTCCTCCCGTCTTCTTCCCCAAACAACAACAACAACAACAACAACAACTACAACTACAACAACAATTACAACAACAACTACAACAACGGCGCTGCGCGGAGGAGTGTGCGTCCTCACACCGGCTCGGTTAGCCGCCATTGACGATGCGCTCCGACGGGGTTACCACGAAGGGGCTCCTTGTCAGCCCCTCGTCAAGGGCGGAGCCGGTAACCCCCCCCCCCAGCACGCACCCAATGAGAAGCAACGTGCCGATTCCATCTGGGGCGGAGCTAACGAGCCGAGGGCGTGTCACTCCCCGCCGGATATACGCGGCCACGTACCGGACGTGACGTGAGATGCGCCCCGAGCTTGAGAAGACAAGAGAGCCACCTCCGAGCGCTGAGAGACCTCCTGCATCTTTTGGGCCGCGCTATCCTGTCCCTGAGCACAAGGTGCACCTTGTGCTGGCCATCGAATACCCGCTTTCCTTGCCATCAATCCCCGTGTGAGTCAGCCTTTTGTCCCGTTTATCTGTCGTCTGTTGGGGTTAATATAAGTGTGTCTAAGTGCCTGTCTTTCTATGATGTCCCTCTTGTAGTTGTAATCTAACCTTCCGCCTTAATATAATCTCCTCCGGAGGTCTTGAGAACCGTATCCCTGGTGTCGTGTCATTTTAATCCCAGCCGTGTGTCTTTTCCTTCATTGATCTAGCGTAGCGCGATTAGTCAACGTTCGGGTATAATCGGGTAACTTGTGCAGACGTGGTCATACCAAACCGCTCGGTAAATAACATCTAAGCCGCGTCTGTAACAATATATATATATATATATATATACTCAGAGGCAAAAGTTATTGTGACATGGAATTTTTTCATTGGTAATCTTGTGAATGAATTTTTGGATTTGAACCAGAGAAAGAGTTTGTTAAAATGGTCGAAGAAACGCAACCAAGCAGTTGTTGTTCGAATTGCACGAAATTTGCAAGGAGCATGACATATTCGAGAAAAATGGCCAGCAATGTTCACTTCAAAAGGCCAGACAACCAGACGCTTATCATTTCCACTCAATGCAGTCTTAAGAAGTGCAGAAGTCAGAAAAACACCTCTATTCATCGTTCTGGAACAAGTTCGACATGCCACGCCTCGGGGAAAATGACTGATGGAGAGCTATAGGTATTCTTCAGTCTGGTACCTCGCAGCGTGACGTTGCTCGTCGATTCAACGTCCATAGAAACACCATTTGGCACTTATGGCGACGTTTTCAGCAAAACAATCAAGTTATAGACCGTCCCCGGAGTGCCCGCCCACCAGTAACGACCCCACGTCAAGACTGATGGATTCGAACCACGCACCTCCGATACAGGTTCCAGCCAGCAACCCTTACAGCCCGTACCATACCTGGCAACAGAGGTGCATCTGCGAGAACAGTTCGACGACGTCCACGCGTCTACGGCATCCTTGCAAGACGCCCAGCCCGACGGCCAATTCTAACGCCAGAACATCGACGTCGACGTCTCCAGTGGAGCAGACCACACGTTGCTCGAGTTGTACAGCTGTATCTTAATCAGAACAATGTTAATGTGTTACCCTGGCCCGCAAGTTCCCTGATTTGTCACCCATTGAACACGTCTGGGATGAAATGGAGCGACGTTTACGACGTCATCCGAATCCTCCAACAACGCTGCAGGAACTCCGCCAAATCCTTCCTCGGATATGGAATGATCTTCCCCAGGACTTTCATCGACGTTTAGTGGCCTCAATGAGGCGAAGGTGCCAGGGCTGCATCAATGCACAAGGTGGACACACTCGCTACTGACCATGTGAACTTGCTTGTGAACCCCCTCTTGTGTTGTGGTTCATTTGCATATGCCAGGTGTGCTGTTCTTATGGACTGTTGATCGTTACCATACCTTGAAACATTTGTCTTTCCATGTAATAACATTTCATTCGCGGCAGTAAAAGTTTAACACTGATTCTGTTTGTTGTTTGTGTGTCACAATAACTTTTGCCTTTGAGTATATATATATATATATATATATATATATATATATATATATATATATATATATATATATATATATATATATATATATATATATATATATATATATATATATATATATGTTGGAGAACAGGTGAGGACAAGTGTGCACAGGTTGATTCGTGATGAAAGTGAGAAGATAGGCTTTTACATCGTTATTTTGCTTGAGTATTTACTCAAGAACCATCAGGGGATTTACCAATAGCTCAGCGTATCAATATAACCAAATAATCTGTCTCTGTGTCAATAAATAACCGGATATAATATAAGCAAATCAACCAATAGCAGCCAGGAAAGTTTAGATAAGATAAAGCTCCAGGGCCAGATAATATGTGTCCAAGAGTATTGAAGTATGTATAGGAGCAGATAATTATGGTGTTTGCAGATATCTTTTACAGCTCACTGGAGTCAGGACAGGTACCAGAAGATTGAAGAGAAGTAAATGTAACATCGTTATTTAACAAAGAATCAGAGAAGAATTGGGGAACTATAGACTTGTTAGCTTGATTTCAGTTGTAGGTAAGGTGTTGGAGATGTTAATTAGGGAACAGATAGGGAACCATTTAAATAATGTCAAACTAATTAAAAGTATTCAGCACAGATTTATTAAAGGGAGATCATATTTAACGAATTTATTGGAGTTTTATGAAGCAGTTTCTGATTGGGTGAATGAATACTTGGATGTTGTGTATGGACTCTCTCAGAAAACATTAGACAAGGTACCGCATGGAGGGCTGTTGGCAAAAGGTGAGGGCTTGGGGAGTGGCTGGAAAGGAAGAAACAAGTGGCTATGAGTGGGAGGATGTCTTGCTGGGAGGATTAAGTGGTGGGTACATCCAAGGATCAGCAAGGGGATCATTATTGCTAATGTGTCCCACACGCGGCGGGAGACAGGTTTTTGCAATATATGTATCTGTCTGTCTGTCTGTCTCTTCGGACTGCAACCTTTTGCATTTTGAGCTTTTGTCAAATTTTCAACAAAGCTTTATTATGAAAATATGGAAAAGAAAAGTTAATAATTTGATTACAAGGTGAAAGGTCAATGTCACATAAAATCATCAATTTTCATCCAATTGACTTGACATTTGAGTGGGGTTTGCATATTGGGTCACTGAAGCCTTTTGCTCTTGAGGTCAAATGGTCAAGGTCGCCTAAAATCGTCAATGTATTTTATTTTATTTATTACCCTCGCCAGAGGAGAGGGTATTGCATTCGAGTCCGTTTGTCTGTTTGTCCGCACAGAATAAATACGATTTTCTCTGCAACCGTTTGTGCGATTGACAGGAAATTTTCACCATAGGTGCAACTCCACCTGTATATTTTTTTATAATTATGACGTCATATGTCACGTGGTTCGGCCGCCATCTTGGAAAAATCGAAAAACTTTGCACCTCTATATCTCAGAAAGCGCTGAATAGAAAAAATTGAGACTAGGCTCATTGTAAAGAACTCTCCATGGGGAATAAAATATGTTAATGATGTCATAGGTGCTTCCATTATTACATCATATTTCAACTAGTACAAAACTTCATCTGCTCAAGATGAAATTCCTTGAGCATCATCTAGAGATAAATTGATGAAGAAAAAAATCTTGATGACATCAGTCACATGGTTCGGCCGCCATCTTGTAAAAAAAAACAAAAAACTTTGCACCTCTATCTCTGAAAGTGCTGAATGGAAAAAAATTGAGACATGGCTCATTGTAAAGAACTCTCCATGGAGAATAAAGTATGTTAATGATGATGTCATAGGTGCCTCCATTATTACATCATATTTCAACAAGTACAAAACTTCATCCAATCAAGATGAAATTTATTGAGCATGATCGAGGAATAAATTCGTTTAGAAAAAAAATAATGATGTCATCGGTCACGTGGTTCGGCTGCCATATTTGTTTTAACACAAAAGCCTTTAAAACCACTGAAAATGCATCCTGGCGAGGGTTTGCAATCTCCGATTGCTCTTTTTCTTGTTTTGTTTAAAATCTGTTTTCGTTATGTTGAGCATTCGGAAGAATAATAACAAGAAGAAGTCCAAATACAAAGCAGACACAGATGGGCTTTGCATTTTCAGATGCTTTCTAGTTTACAATTTGTATAAACCATTTGGATAGTAGTGCTTCTAGAGTCTGGTTTCTAAATTTGCAGATGACAAAAAGCTTGGAGGTAAGATAGAAAGCAAAATGAGAGCTGATCAGATTCAGGAAGTCTAGATACTTTCCTAGATTTGGCAAAATATTGGCAGATGCATTTTAACATAAAGAAATGCAAGTTGTGGGGATTGGTAAGAACAATTAAAATACGGATTACATATAATAATTAGTACCCTTACAGGATTGTATTCGTAATGGGAAAAATTATAAATCTAAGGAGGTAGTTTTAACACAATATTTGAATTTAGTGAGGTCTCATCTAGAATATAGTGTTCAATTTTGGTCACCACATCTTAGGAAGGACATAGATATGCCAAGGGCCCAGTGTAGAGTTAATACATCGATTCTGGGGATAGCAAGACCAAGCTTTGAGGAGTGATTGAAGGAGACAGGACTATATACTGTAATGAGTGTAATGGTCATGTGTCTTCAACGAAGGTCTTGCCACCAGCCAGTATGGTACAAAATTATCTCCATTTTCAGCAGGTTAATTTTGCGCAAAGTTTGGAAAACACGACCACGTTGAATCTGCCAACAAGATTGACAGATCATCTGCAGTTCCTTCCTTTCTGGACACCTTCGCATTTCCATCGCTTTGATAAAGGTTTGTCTTGGTCTTATCTATCCATAAAACTTTATTCCAGAACTTTAATGGCTTACCTCTGTACTTCTTGACAAGTTCTAATCTGGCCTTTCTATTTTTGATGCTGATGAGAGGTTTGCATCTTGCAGTGTGGCCATTGAAATTTTGCTGTCAGTCTTCTGTGAATGGTAGATTGTGATACTTTCACCCCTGCACTCTGGAGATTGTTGGTGATGTCACTGACAGTTGTTTTAAGGTTTATCTTCACAGCTCTGATTATTTTTCTGTTATCAACTGCAGTCGTTTTCCTTGGTTGACCTGGCCATTCATTGTCTATTGCTAAGTACACTGGTGTTTTTTGGGGTTTTTTTTTCAAGATATTCCAAATTGTTGTATTTGCAATGCCCAGTTGTTGTGTTATGTATAAATCCAAATTGTTTGCTTTTCTTCCATACAGTTATCTGGTATTCATTTTGGTTTATGACTACTGGCTCGAAAGGCAGAATTTCAAAGAAAAAGTAAAGGCTAAAACCAAGACAAGACATTCACAGCTCTTTTATGTGATAACAATCGATGAAACAAACACCCGAGCAACAAGAAACACCTGTAAGTTATTTGTTCCAATACTTGCACGAACCTAAAATGGGAGGACTGAACATAAAAAGTGCTATTGTTCAACAATGGTAAAACATATATACATAGAAATACAAAGAAATAAAATATGACCTCCTGTATGTACTCTTGCCTCATATTCATCTTTTGATCTCAAATACAAATTTCTTGCGTAGCAATGATAGATCTGACTTCACTGTTCCAATACTTATGGAGGACACTATGTAATATTTTCAAGTGTTTGTTTGTGTGTTTGTACATTATTCCTTGATGGCCGAACCGAAGTACCGAGAGCCACGAAGTTTTGGTTGTAGGTACTTCAGAATACGCACAAAGTATTGTTGCGGTTTTGAGTCTGCCAAGTGAGTCTAATAAAGGTTAAATTTGCCCCCCATAGTTAGTCACACAAGCAACATGTAGCCTCGCGATAGTACAGTTATGTCTTAGTATTTGTAAGCTTAGTCCTTTTCCTTTGTTAGTTCTGCGTTGAGTAGAGCCAGGAGAATAGGCCCTACTTCCACCGACAATCCTACGTCCGTAGCCTCATGCCCTTTTGCGTCAACGTTGGGTTCATTTTGGGCGAGTAACACGAGGCAGGCTCGGAAGGTCAGGAGGACCGAGGAGGAGCGGCAGAAGCGATGACGGTAAGCACGAGCCGCCAATCAGAGCTCAGAGGTGGTAACGGCGGCGTTGCGTCACAGGGCATGGCGAGAAGGATCGAGTGTTCCAGAAGGTTCGGGGGGCGTAGCTATAAGACCCGCTGCGCAAAGCCCTCGATAGGACTGAAGCGAAGGACTGCAGCAAAGAGAGAGGACTCGCGAGAGAGGGACGTGCATAAAAGAGGACTCGCGGCAGTTGATGAACTTAATGAACTTCACGCACTTGCACGAGAACGGTGCAGATACGCGGGCGCAGCCAGACGCGCTTGAACCAAATACAGTACCTTTGAGACGCACGAGTGAGAACGGCTGAGTAACCGCCAGCCACGCTAAAGTCCACCCTTTGCCGTTCCGCCCCCAACATCTGCCTTGTCGGGAGACGCGCTACGAGTCCCTGCCTTCGCCTGCCACCATCTTCGCGGGACGTGCCGGGGCCGTGGAGAGCCGGACGGGGACCATCTCTGGACGACCACATCGACACGTGGGGAACACCTACCCATCTGCAATTCCCTGTGTGAGTGTGAGACGGGCCCGTTGTCTGGGATTGAGTTACGACTGTTTGAGGCTACTCTGTGTCTCTGTGTCCCTGAACCTTGTATATACGTGTGGGAAATAATTAAACCCTCTGTTCTTCCTTTCTTCCTGATTCGATCGTTCCTGTGGTTTCCTCATTTGACTAAGCGTGGCACGAGCACAACCGCTCTAATCGGGTTCCAACCTCCAGGTAACTGCGCGGACCACGTGTACGCAATCCGCTCGGCATACTCAAACCACACGTGGTTCGTGCGAGGCTTGTTTCCTCGCTCCCAGGGCAGCGCGGGGAATTAGGTAAGAGCAAGAAGTGGTCCCGAAACCCTACTCCGCGTGTGTCCGAGAGGGGACATCTCAAGTGTCGGTTCCGCCAAGCCCAGCAAAGACAAGGGGATTAATCCCCCCTTGGTAAGGGGAATAAGGGCAGCGTAGAGAACCGCAACAGTATTAAGCTACCACACGTTAGCCATGAAGTTCATTTTGAGACCACTAAAGACCGCTATAAAGTGTATATTGGGATGTAGCATTAGGCAGTGCTGCCACACCAACCCACAGGCAAAAGGCAACCACCATGAGACCAATAACTCCATAGGTTTTCAATGTCTAACACCTCCTGAAACCACCACCGGGGAAAAGCTCCCCCAACTGGGCAGCACCTTCCCTTATCCTCTGTGCACTTCTTGCTATCCATCCCTGGGCAGTGCCCAGTAGCCCCTGCTAGTGATTAATAAATAAAACAATGTGTCCCTGGGACCACAGATGCTTTCATAAATAGCCTTATCTACTCACTTGGAGAACAGAGGACAGAGAGAGAAGACAAGACATAGAGTGAGGGAGAAAGAAAGAGACCTTATCTGTGCATGAAAGTCATGCACACAGTGTGGGTCTTATGTGTTCGGTGGTGCACGGATAGGTCGGTCCTGGGGGTTGTTGTGAGTGGGAGGTGTGGTCCCCGCCACGCCTTGCATGTTTGACCAACCAAGTTCAACGTGCGCCAGCATTTGTGCTACGCATCTGGACTATGAACCACCGCACACCACAAAACCACATAGGACCAGGCAGGAGTCATGAAGCAGGCAGGAGTCATGAAGCAGGCAGGAGTCATGAAGCAGGCAGAAGTCATGAAGCTGGCAGGAGTCATGAAGCTGGCAGGAGTCGTGAAGCAGGCAGGAATCATGAAGCAGGCAGCAACCGATAAGCAGCAGGGATGAGCAACCAACCACATGAAGAACAACCACCAACGCGCATTAAGTACCATGTATTTTAACGTATGTAACTTATTTTATTGTCACTGTTGTACACACATATTCATGCCGTACATTTTTTTTAAATTGCAACCTTGTTTTAAAATCGAGACATTTGTATTTCCCAATTATATGATAATCAGTGGACGATCGATTTAAAGGCGAAATAACTTTGCCTGAACATTTCAGATCATATCAATTTGAATTTGATCCTTTTAGAACCAGTTATGAAGTATTCTACATAAGTAGTCATATATTCAGCATTTCATGGCAATTTAAAGCATTAAATTCCATTTCATAAACCTGCAGTAATTCAACATGTCCGGGTTAAGTATTTTATGCTCCTATTATATGATGCCGGGCCAACAAAATCATATTTTGGATTCAGCTTGGATTTGAGAAGTTGGCGTTTATTAGGAAAGATGGATTCATGTGTGTGGGGTCGCTAAGTGCTCCCTGTTTGGTTCAACATGGCAGGAACCCAATGCTGAATCTGTTACTGAAGGTCAAGGTGAGTAGTTTGCTTGTTTTGTTCGACAGATAGTCACACAAGGCCGTTTATTTTCATTACAAAATGGTCTGTATATTGATATTGCTTGTGGTCATAAAGCGAAAACAGTCATTCAAGCTGCAATATCTCCAAGAGGTTGTACTATATACTGCTGTACGTTGAAGGAACAATACGAAAACTTCAATATATACATAATTCAGCTAATTTATGGCACAATTGGTGTAAAATAAATTAAGGAAATATAAATCATTAAAATAAAAGACATTAATTTTACATGCTTGGTAGTTGTGACATCTCGTGGGGCATGCTCGGATGAAGCGACACCCAAAGGTGGTGGACAAACCACAAAAGAAGGGACCACTTGTGAACCCTGACACCAAAAACGTTAATAGAAACTCCAATAATTGATTGGGAATTCTCTGCGTAGGTGTATATATACCAGATATACAGTACTTCCTTCACTTGTAAATTTTGACCAACTCATTCATGCCCAAGTTCTGTTCAATCAGGGTAATCCTGCTGGTTTACATAGACTTTTGAGGATTACGTGGTCGCTGCATTGCACATCCATTCTGCTAGGGCTATCAATGTACAGTACTTAACATATCAATGTACTTTTATATTTCTATAACTCGAGATAGTATACGATATTAAGATTAATCAAACAAAATATTAATCAGGGGTATCTTAAGTGTAAAACCAGATCACCACGAAACGTAATATCAAGAGAAACTCCTAGCCAAGAATTAAAAAATAATACTGCTCCCAAAAATTTCATGAAAATGTGTGAAAGTTTTTTTTTTAAATCTTTATGGCAATGCCAAACTTCTCTTTCGGAGAGAAATAAATCCACATACTTGTATTTATGGCTCACTGATCGTCATCACTGGAGAAAGGATTCCCTGCAAACGTTGAATGGGTAGGTAATCCCATATAGAAGTACAGTGGAACCTTGACTTACGAGTGCACCAACTTACGAGTTTTTCGAGATACGAGCCATCGCTCGGGCGGTTTATTGCTTTGAGATGCGAGCCGAGATCTGAGTTACGAGCTTTCGCCAGCCGCCACCAGGTGGATTCCGGTCACGTGGTTATCTTGCCGTGCAAGTACAGTATCTCTGCCGTATATCGCTGCATTTTTGTTTTCGCATGTTGGTTATTTTGAGTTTACGCCAGCCGCCACCAGGTGGGTTCTGGTCACGTGGTTATCTTGCCGTGCAAGTACAGTATCTCTGCCGTATATCGCTGCTGCTTTGTTTTCGCATTTTGGTTATTTTGGAAAATTTCTTAGTTTTAACCATGGGTCCTAAGAAAGGTCCATCTTCGTCTGATCTTCAAGGTAAATACACTTAATAAAACCAGTTTATTTCTTTACATTGTCTTTTATTATGTACAGTATATACGAGGTCGTGCTTGTTTATACATTATTTGTTATTTATAAAGTACATTTTTCTTATTTAAAAACATGTAACAAAAAAAATTGGTGTGGTTTTTAGGGGGCTGGAACGGATTAATAGCATTTCAATGCATTTTAATGGGGAAATTTGATTTGAGAAACGAGCAATTTGAGTTACGAGCTCGGTCACAGAACGAATTAAACTCGTAAGTCAAGGTTTCACTGTATATCCAATATATAATTATATCCTACAAGCAGGAGGACCCGGCGTTGCCCGGTGATGTTCTATTCCTGTTGGCATTATGAAAAAAATCAATTTTTTTCTTTTTTGTGGGTGCCTAAAACACTTCCCTCCACCAACTAAGGAAAATTTATGATTACTATTATAATAGTACACACACACACACACACACACACACGCACACACACACACACACACACACACACACACACACACACACACACACACACTAATTGGGGATAATTTAATATTACCTTTCACATAGCTACAAAGGCCCAGGCACCATAAAACGATTTTTTTAAATCCAATTTTTTTTTCATCTTTTTTTTAAAATTAAATCCAATTAAAAAAAAAAAAAGGCCCAAAACACTCCCCGACACTCACTGATGAACCTCTGAAAGTTTGACAAAGATCCGTTCAGCCGTCTCCGAGAAAAATGGCAACACACAAAACAGACAAACGGCTCTTATACAGTAGAATACATATAGAAATATATCCCATTTTAGCCCGGCAGCCCGGGGGTGAACCTTGCACTGGAGTACCTACAAAATGTTTTTTCAGCTTATGCATCTATAGAGCCTCCATATCAAGATTCCGAGTGATGCTAAGCTGGCATTATTGAGCATTTTGAGAAAATGGCCCGTTTCCATGGCAACCATTACTAAAATCGAAAAATACAAAAACTCAAATATCTCAGGATGTAGATGAGCGATTTTCACAATTTTGGTGTCGAAACATATATTTGAGAGGATGGTCTATCGATTGGGGTCATGCCCTTGTTTCAAGGTCAAGGTCATTGCGAAAATCCAAGGTCAAACTAAAAAATTGATTTATTTTCTAGTAAATTGCCGTGAAATAGCGATTATTGGCTCCGAAGATTAAAACAGACCTTCCGCGAATCCTGACAAATTCAAGGGTTGTTTCATTTAGCTGCGAAATCACATTTCACATTGTAAGCCATTTTATAAATGCCAACTTTCTCATTATTGCCTAGCCTATAGACCGTCTATGTTCCTATGGCGAGGCCTACTTTCATGTAACATTTCTATTTCATCTCATTATTTACTAACGTTGGCCTTAGCCTAGGCCTAGAGACCTTCTACCTCGATAGGCCTAGAGCCGTGTTTCAGGAAGAAGAAGTCAAGAACACACATTCGACAGAAGTCAGTCATTATGTTGACTGGTGTGTCCAACTGTGTGGGTTTGGTAAATTACGGCTCGTGATTTGTGACAACATTCAACGACAACCACTCCGATTTATTTCAGAGGCAACATCAGACGGGAGGGAAAACAAAAACCCCAAGTTTTCTGGGACTTAGTCGATCGTGTGGGAGAGCGCCGCCCCCCCCCCCACCCCCGCGATCGTAACACATATATTGTTAATGCTGAAGGAACTGCGCTCCAACGCGAGTCGAAAGAATTGACGCGACCAAAGACGGAATTCGTCCGAGTTGCTTTATTGAAACGAAACAGCTCAGGTATTCTGACAAGCCCGTTTATCGGGCAGCAATATATATACACATTTATGTCGGGAAGTTTGCCCGGCAAAAGCTATACCGGGCATGCCCGGGTGTCAAGGGCGAGCCTTGGAAAGGCGAGTCTGGACCTGCCCGGGCGTGTTTGGCTGCGGCCTGGCAAGTCGAGGCTGGGCGTGCCCAGGCGCTCTGGGCGAGCCCTGGAAAGGCGATAGCGGGCATGCCCGGACGCTCTGGGCGAGCCCTGGAAAGGCGATAGCGGACATGCCCGGACGCTCTGGGCGAGCCCTGAAAAGGCGATAGCGGGCATGCCCGGACGCTCTGGGCGAGCCCTGGAAAGGCGAGAGCGGGCATGCCCGGGAAAGACGAGACCGGGCGTGCCCGGGAGGTTCGGGCGTGCCCGGGAGAGGCGCGTCTGGCCGTGTTCTGGCCGGTGCAAGGCGATTGTGTGCATCCAGCGGTAACCGCTACAATGCCATAAATTATGATATTGGCATATGTCTAACGCTCTGTCTCTCTTTTCTTTTCAGGTGTGAATCATGGAGGAATGTGTCTTTTCCAAGGTGAATTCTTGCGGAAATCCGAGGAAGCCATTGTCTGATGCGACACCCCGGAGAATTGCTTCTATCGTCGATGCTAGTAGGATCAGGGACGATGGACTATATTGTCATCTGGAAGGAGAACTGGCTGCAGATCCGAACTTGAGCGCGAAGTTCCATAGAGACTGTGCATCAACATATACATCAAAACATCACCTCGAGAGATTGCCTGAGAGGGCTGTTTCTGCACACTCATCCAGTCATGACGCAAAAAGGCTGAGGCGATCTGAACTTCTTCCGTTGGACTTTCTCCGCCATTGTATCTTTTGTGGTAAAGTTTGTGAACTTGAAAAGGACAATAAAAATCCCTCTCGCTGGAGACGTGTTGTGCTGTGTCGAACAGCAGAACGCGGTGCACAAAAAACGTTCAAAGACATTATCTTAGATACCTGTGATTCACGCGGAGATAGGTTAGCTGGTGAGGTCCGTTTGCGAGTAGAGGGGGCTGTTAGTGACTTGCATGCAGCCGATGGACGTTACCATTTTGATTGCAGAACATTTATGGCTCCATGGGCCGCCCAATTTGCCGCTTCAAGTAGAGGTGAAGCCCAGGAATCCGACAGCAATGACGAAGCATTCTATAAGGTTGTAAAAGCCATAAATGAGGACAAAATGCAAATCAGAAATTCCATCGATAGTTACGAACTATACAAACATTTTGGGGGGAAAGTTCTTTCCAGAAGGATGCTGATCTCTGACTTGTCAAACTACTTCGGCGACGAGCTTCTTGTTCTCAGAATCACTTTTCTTTTTCTTTTTTTAATTATTGTACCCTGATGCGGACCTTCACCAAAAATTGAACCAATTTATCCTTTTGAGATACCCTACTCTGACAGACAGACAGACAAAAAAAACAGACAGAGGTGAAAGGATAACCCATATCCACCTTCGGTAATGGAGGTATATATCCACTTCTCAACCGTTATGGAATCATGAACCAAAGTGCCAAATCAGCACCTACCTCAACAGCTGCATACTGGTGGAGATGTGTAACCTCTTTAACAGTGTAAGGAAAGCTTAAACACTTCGGTTGTGGTTAGTCAGGCAGGATCCTTGCAGGAAGCGCTGGTGTAGCACATGGGTTCAATCCTCCTAACAATTGAGAGGTGATATGGCAATATATGTACATGTATATATTCAGTAGCAGATTGACTTTCAGTATCAGATTATTGGATAATCCTATTATATACATATACATATGACTAGAAGATATACATCTACAAATTGAACCCCCTAACTTGACGAAGCAGCAGGAACCAGATCACACATCACAGCACTTGCTACACGACCTGTTAGCAGCAAGTGTTGTCCACTACATGAACACATTGTCTCTGTCCTGATATTCACTAATTAGGAGGTTTACAGTCAGCAATGATGAATTAAACGAGATGAGCACACCGACTCTAGATGTGACATGACACTGACGTCATGCACATATATTATGGCGACGCATCACCTCCAAACTAGGATGGCGTCCATGTGGCACTCAGGTCTTTGGCAAGGCCACGTGTATGTGAATGACCATGACCATTCAGCTTTCGAGCTAAGGTGCATGCTCTAGGGAAAGTCTTGTTGGACTGCGTACTTCGGCCGTGGGGTCACGGTGCATGTCCGAAGCTGTTTAAATATTTTGATTTATTACTTACAAAATCGAAGATTTTTCAAGTATATTGGTTTGTTGCATTTGTTATTCTGTCTGTTTGTTTGTCACCGGCCTACAGGTCACAATTCTAAGCCAATCGTCATGAAACTTCACCAAGTGGTAGAGGTCGTCACAATTGAGAAACATATTGATTTTGAGGTCAAAGGTCATCTGGAGGTCGAATTTCTAAAATCGCCATTTTTCATCTGAAAAAAATCATCAATTTTCATCCGATTGACTTGAAAATTTGAAAGTATTTGCATAGTGCCTCACTGAATTGGGAAACCAACTATATTTGAAGTCAAAAGGTCAAAGGTCAACTCAAGGTCAAACTTCCAAAAATCATCAATTTTCATCTGGAAAAACCATCAATTTTCATCCGATTTATTTGAAAATTGAACAGCATTTGCACATCGAGTCACTGAATAAGGAAACCAACTATTTTTTAGGTCAAAGGTCAACTCTAGGTCAAACTTCCAAAATCATCAATTTTCATCCAATTGACTTGAAAATTCAACAGCATTTGCACATTGAATCACTAAATAGGAAAACCAACTATTTTGGGGTAAAAACGTCAACTCAAGGTCAAACTTCCAAAATCAATAATTTCTTCTGAAGACTTGTCAATTTTCATCCGATTGACTTGAACATTTAACAGCATTTGCATAGTGCCTCACTGATTTGATAAACCAAATATTTTGAGGTCAAAACGTCAAATGTCAACTGTAGGTCAAACTTCTAAAATCATCCATTTCCATCTGAAAAATGGTCACTTTTCATCCTATTGATGCGAGTTTTGATCAAGATCACCAATTTTAATCTTCATGAAATAGACAATGTGATGGATCAATGGCAGCCTTTTTTGGGGGAGGGAGTGGATTTTGCAAGTATCGTGCTCTGAATGACATCTTCTTGTTTATTTATTTATTTTTAAATAAAAAGGACTCCCTCATAAGACAAGGACAAACAAGCCAGAAACATATGTCCATGGATGTTCCCTCACCAGTGTGGACTGACCTATAACATTGCGAATTAAATTATTTTCCTGGTATTGGCTGCAGTTCAATCCTGCAAGGAAGTAGGGGGATGTAGCTCTACTGAGCTCATGCAGAATCGGCAAACCCTATGCAACTGTTTAGCCAGCAGAGCTTTTTAAACATATATACAGACTTGGCATTTAATATGGATTTTTATTTTTTTTCTTGACTTGGGTTTACTTTCTTAACTCAGTATATCAATCTGGTGAATTTCTTTTACACTTTGGTGATTTATTTGTTAAAAGAACCATGTCACTGATTGTCTGTCGCAGCAAGAAGTCAACAACAGGATTATATCACAGGTGGTGTGGCAAAATGTACGGACAGGTGCATTTGACGATTGGCTTCACAGTCGGGTATACAAGGGTTGTTGCGTTCTGTATTAGTGGAAAACAACTGCTGCACATCTCCAAAAGTTATTGCCGCTTCCTCTGGAGATGGTCCGTCAACTCGACAATGCTGTTTGTCATGGAGTGGTGGCTTTACGAAATTACGGCATGAAACAGCGTGCTATTGCTCGGCAGTATGGCATCACTCAAGGTCAGGTGTCAAAGATCCTGAAACGAAATGCTCAGAGGGGTGTCCCTACTCCAATACCGAGGCCAGGACGTCCCCGCAGAACCACAAGGAGGGATGATCGCCAGCTGCACCGGTTAGTCCGCAATGGCCGTACCAAGTCAGCTAATCGGCTTAGGGCTGAGTGGCAGCAACTGACAAATGTGCCTGTATCCAGAAGGCTAGTCAACCAACGACTGGTTCAAGCAGGCTAACGTGCCAGGCGTCCCCTGAGAAAGCCACGCCTGACCAGACAACACCGCCAGCGCCGATTGCAGTGGGCCAGAGAGCACCGTCAATGGCAGCCAGGACACTGGAATCACGTCATCTTCAGTGACGAGTCTAGATTTCTGGTCTATCGTCAAGATGGCCGCGTCCGAGTGCGGAGACAAGTGCATGAAGCCTACAACAAAGATTGTATAGTGCCAAGAGTCCAAGCTGGAGGTGGTGGGGTGACCGTTTGGGCTGCTTTTCATGCAGGGGGAAAAACTGACCTGGTTGTTCTGAATGGAAACCTGAACCAGTTCAAGTACAGGGCCATTCTGGAAGAAACATTGCTTCCATTTGCTCGTGCAGTCTTTCGAGTAAACTTTGTCTTCCAAGATGACAATGCACGGCCTCATCATGCTCGCATGATCCAACACTTTCTTGCTGACCGTGGTGTAGAGCATATGGAGTGGCCTGCCATGTCCCCGGATATGAATCCGATAGAGAACTTGTGGGCAGAATTAACGCGTCAAATCGACCACTTGGACCAGCAGCCGACATCTGCGCATGCATTGCAGCAGGCTATTGTCACTGCATGGCAAGCGATTCCTGTCCAAACCTTGGCAAATCTCGTGAACAGCATGCCTCAACATGTACGTGCTCTCCTGAATGCTCGTGGGTGTTACACGAAGTACTGAACTGTAATTTTACTGTCCGTAATCCCAGTCGTAATTTAACTTTTGTTTTTGTTAAAAAATTTTTTGGCTAATGTGCAAAATAAAGAGATACTTCTGGAAAACGTACAGAAGTTTAACACAGTACTGTCCATGAATTGAGTTCGATATCGGTTTACATCACTTTCAAGGATCAATTTATTTGTTTCGAAATGTCAAATGTGGTTTTTGTTTCTTTTAAAGGTCACATTAACAAAATCTAGAATAATTTCAACATAATTCCAATGAACTTTTGGTTCGAAGACATCTTGAAAAGTAAGTTCACCCCCACAAAAAAATTATTCCATATTAAATGCCAAGTCTTTATATGTACATATTGTTATGTTTTTGGGGTACGGATGAAATACCTCAATGAAGTTCAGAATATGTAGATTCGTATTCTCTGAGTGTCGCGAAGAAGACCAACCCAACTCGATGTAAATCAAGTTAGGCCGACTGTCCGGGTAAGAGCGTTTATGTGTCTCCACACGGAGGAGTAGAGTTGTGTTATTTAGGTAGGGCATATGGGTAATAATTCCCTTGTGTGTAAAGGCCTCTTGTAATTTTGCCCTTCATTCTTATATTAATCAAAAAGCCATGCCACAAATGCTCCATTCACCCACAACACCGGCAGGGCGAGAAAAACCCCACAGCTGCCCGATAGGACCAAACCCCACCCCTCCTACAACCTACGTCACACAAACCTTCTCGATTAAGGACTAGGCTGCGCCCCGAGCTTTGTGAGTGGTTGAAGAACGATGGGGTGATTCAATCGTGCTCGGCAATTGGTGATGTGACATCAGGCTGCTCAGGCTGGAAAGGATAAGGATAGGAGGAAGCCTGGTCCGCCTTGGGGAATTCCGGGAGGAATTCCGCCTGGATCGCTCTCTTTTTGATCTGATTTTGGTCGGGGCGGTCTCTCTTGCCTGGTCGCTTGCTATTCGTCTCTTCTTGCGTGATCGCCGACGAAGGAGGACGCATTCGTGTGGCACTTCATTGGGGTGTGCCGAAGAGATGGTCGGAGCTCGGTGCAGTTGAACGAGAAGGATCAAGGGAGGAGCTCTTGCCTGTTTGCCTCGCACCAGCAGCTGGCTGTGAACACGACTTCGCACCAACACGTGTTTTCCCGTGCAGAGACGTGGGACCTGTGAACCACACCAAACCCACTAGTCTAGTATCTACAAGTCTAGTATCTACACTAATATATAATAGCCAAAACCTGTAGCCGTGTACCCTCCCCCCACCCACCCCCTCCCCCAGGACTCTACCAAACCAACTTTTTTAGCTTCCTTTTATGGTCCTATTTAACACACTTGAGATGTCAACAAAAAAAATTCACGGAACTCTGGCAATATTCAAGATGGCGTCCAAAATGGCTGCCAAAATGGGTAAAATCATAGAATATGGTATATAACATCTCAAAAATGTGACAAATTGGAGAAATAATCATTGGGATTTGGTTCCTGGTCATTAGTAACTAATTTCCGATGATTGGATTTTGTTGCCATTTTTAAAAAACCAAGATGGCGTCCAAAATGTCCACGAAAATATGCAAAATCATAGAAAATTATATAAAACAGCGAAAACCTGTGACAAAATTGTAAATTAATCGTTCGAATAAAATGTTTATCATTAGTAACAAATATCTGGTTATTCTAATTCAGTTGCTATTTTTTAAGTTGAGTACTAAGTCATAGTATTCCACCTTGGAATATCTGATGAAAGAAAAATGGTACTAAAATGGACATTTTATATAGCGACTGTCCACCGCTTATCAAACTAGGCTAGCAAACTTTCATTATACAAGGAACACTTGTGATGATTCATACAATTGCCAGTACTTCGGCATGGAATGTTAATTCCACCTAGGAATAGGTACTTCACCAAGTGTGATGTCGGTGCTGGAGACAAGGTAAAATGGCCAGGTGTTGTCATCTGGTTCTACTTTGGTGAAGGAACAGGGCCCAGAACAGGATGAGTTTCTAGTTTGCGTTTAAGTTTGTCAGCACGATAGTTCGGATTGGGGAATTGCGTCTCATCCAGCTTTGCAATGTAGAGGAGACGCAACGAAGATAGCTGTACTACTTTACGTCCAATGGTTTTTGTCTCGTCTACGTACTTTGCCACATGATTGAAGCATGCTTCATGTGCAGCTTCCAGTGCTGCTTGTTGAGCAACAGCCTACGGTTTGCCACTCCTCAATGTGCAGGATTGGCTGTATACTGCTTTCTGCATTTTGGGTGGTATTGGGCCTCTGCTGCAAACAAATCAAATCCTCGGATTCGCTTTAAGAGCCACTCATGATTGTTCTCTTCTGCTATTTGCAGCACTTTCTGCCATCCATCACGTTCAAATGAAGAGGTGCCTTCCTTTGTGTCGATGCCTGCCTTTTTCATATGGATTCGGCCTTCAGTATTGCAGAAAATACAATCGGGTTCAAAAAGGATCTTTTCTGATGCTTTCTTGCGCTTTACCCTTCCTTCTTGGCTGGTAGATGGTCCAGGAGCTTCAGGATCGTTAGATGGTTTACTAGCTGTTAACCTATGTAGGTTCAGGGTAAATCTTTGGTAACATCCTCGGTGATAGCCCTCGTTCTCCTGGATCTCATCAGGAATGCCCTGACAGATATCTGTCATTCGATATGAAGAACCTGGTGGTTCAGCTAAGCGACGATCCCGTATATTTTTGAGAAGTGCCAATCTATCATTTGGATTCGTCAAGTCTGAAAAATATGTGAACGATCCATGCTTTATTCCAGACATATGAATGACACAATGTTCCCGTTTGCGTTTTCTTTCCATTTCAACAACTTTCTTTTGACAATTACATTAAACTATTTCTTGCTTGTCTGACATCTTGACTTGTGATCTTGATCTTGACTAGCTACGGTCTTGCTAAGCTAACTAATCTAACCTGGAAAGAGAAAAAAAATACACATAAAAAGATTAGTACACATAATACTTGAGTGTATGTAAATATTCAAAGTGCATCGGGGTGTGTATAGGGGGGTGTTTGTGTGGGTGTGTGTGTGTGTGTGTGTGTGTGTGTGTGTGTGTGTGTGTGTGTGTGTGCGGGTGTGTGGGTTGTGTTTTCTGGCTTTCAAATTGTCCGCCATCTTCAATTCCAAGTAAGAGAACAATAATAAACATCCTTAATAAGAATTACAAGACGAATATTCCATGGTTCTGTCCCTCTATTATTATTATTATCATTACATTAACTAGGGCGTGCCCGTACTATATATATATCTAAAATTATATCCCCCCCCCTCTATTTACATGAAATGGTTTGGTCCATTCGCAAATGGTTTGGTCCATTCGCAAAGCCAAAGCGAACGGCTTGCGAGTACGGTGACAATCCCCCCCCCCCCTCTATTTACATGAAATGGTTTGGTCCATTCGCAAAGCCAAAGCGAACGGCTTGCGAGTACGGTGACAATCCCCCCCCTCTATTTACATGAAATGGTTTGGTCCAAAGCGAACGGCTTGCGGAGTTTGGTAAAGAAATCGCCATAGCTCGGTAACTACTTGTCCGATTAATATGAAACCTTGAAAAGGCACATCCTCGGGTCCCCAGCAATATACCTGGCAAGTTTCAAGTATATCGGACCCGTGGTTGTCGAGAAACAGCGGTCACAGACAAACGACACACAGACATACACACAGACATACAGAGATTACTGGAATTATAGATAGATGATTATTTGAAGCTGACATTTGATACTTACTATGATTTTACCATTTTAAAAACCATTTTGAACTCCATCTTGGATTTTATGGATGGCAACAAAACATAAATCACCACATAGACCTATTAGTTTCTAATAATCAGGAACATATATCACAATGAATCCAAATATCAATTTACTGTATATTATTCTTAGTTTCAGGCTGTTATATACAATTTTCTATGATTTTGCCCATTGTGGTGGCCATTTTGGATGTCATCTTGGAATTTAAGCATTGTAACAAAATTCAATCACTCGGTATTAGTTACTAATGATGAGAAATACATTATTCCAATGAATAATTTACAATTTTGTCACAGATTTTGGCTGTTATATATAATTTTCTAAGATTTTGCAAATTTTGGTGGCCATTTTGGACGCCATTTTGGATTTTTAAAAATGGCAACAAAGCCCAATTATCAGAAACTAGTAACTAATGATCAGGAACCAAATCCCAATGATTATTTTTACAATTTGCCACATTTTTGAGACGTTATATAGCGTATTCTATGATTTTACACATTTTGGTGGCCATTTTGGACGCCATCTTGAATATCGCCAGAGTGCCGGGAATTATTTTTTGTTAGCATCTCAAATGTGTAATAGGACCATAAAAGAAAGCTAAAAAAGTTGGTTTGTCAGAGTCCTGGGGGGGGGGGGGGTGCACGGATACCCTCCGTAGATACTCCCCTGCACGTTGAGACCGGAGCCGAGTGGCTGCACGACACTGAACATTTATTTTCGTTATTTTTCTCTTGTTCGAGTCTTTGAGTCCGTGTGGATGGACCCTTATTTAGAGCTTTTAGTTTACCTCACCTTCCCTGTTACTTTGCATAATTTAAATAAACCTTGTATTGATTGCATTTCTTTTTCGTGCCTTTCTTGTTCGTTTGTTCGTTTGTTCGTTTGTGGGGCGAGGAATAAACCTCCATCGCAAATGCCCGTTCAGGTAAGGCCTCAGGTCCTCCCCCACGCACACCAAAGAGATAATCCCGCCAGGTTCGGCTTATACGCCTTGCAGAAAAGCTCGTTTTGGCCATCCGTCACCCTGAGGTGTTCACTACAGGGTAGACACAACAATATAAATATCAACACCCAATCACGCCTCTCACCTGGAATTTAAGGGGAATATTCAATCAGCTCTCACCTAATCAATTACCCCATGTGGCTCAGATTTCCATAATTGACCACAATTCTCTCCCAGCCAAAGAAAGCTGCATAAAGCAATAAAGAAAAGCTACACATGATAAGCCCTTTGGTGTTTCAAACCCTACCTGCTTTCCTCCACAGATGCAAAACATTCACAATCAGTACAAGTACAAATGTGAGAGTCGCAATGCGACACACACCTTCAGCCACCCTACCTGATATGATTAAATGCTTATTGGCGGGTCATCAGCGACAGCGTACACTGAATCGCGTATCAATGTACTGCATGCCATGCATAGCTTTTTATGCCTCCGTTGACAAAGTCGTCAGAGGCATTATGTTTTCAGGTTGTCCGTCCAGCTATCCGTCAGTCCGTGAAAGGTTTTCGTTACCACGATAACTTGAGAATGGCTGAAGGGATCTCAGTCAAAGTTGGTGCAGCTATGTATAATGAGGGAAAGGTGAACCGATTCGATTTTTGTGTCACGAGGTCAAAGGCCAAAGGTCAGAGCTCATATTAGCTTAAAAAATCATGTTACCGTCATAGCTTGTGAACCAGTGATGGGATTCTGACCAATTTTGGTACAATTAAGTAGAATGATGTATCAATGAACTGATTATAATTTTGGGGCAAGGGGTCATAGGTCAAAGGTCAAAGTCTGAAATAGATCTAACTTGAGAACAGCTGAAGTGATCCAATTCAAACTTGGTACAGATATGTATAATGATGTAAAGATTAACTGATTAGATTTTGGCGTTCTGAGGTCAAAGGCCAAAGGTCATGTCAGGTAAAATTGTGACATCTTGAGAACAGCTGAATGGGTTTTAAAATTAAAACTTGGTACAGGTATGTATAATGATGTAAGCATGAACTGATTTAATTTTAGGGTCAAGAGGTCAAAGGTCAGAGGCCATGTCAGGTAAAAATGTGACATCTTGAGAACAGGTGAATGGATTTAAATCAAACTTGGTACAAGTATTATAATGATGTGATAATGTGGAAGAAGCATATCTGTCGACGTCGTGACGTCGAAGAGTGTTATTCTAGTCTTGTGTAGCTTTTCTTAGTTTGGTTTATGCAGTTTTATTTGGCTGGAGAAGCATACTCCTCTTTACATCAGATTTTGGCAGGCCGTTGTATTATAGCATCTCGTTTGCTGAGGTTTTTGAATTGCTCAAATACCACAGTACATTGGTTTTTCTAATGGTTCTCCATGTTTACAACCAACCTCTATTTTGTGACCTGCGTTGATCGAGCTCTCTCAACTGAGGTTTTACCGGACGATTAATGCTCTTCCAACAAAATCTCAACATTATTGGATAATCCGATTATATAGACAGACTATACCTGTTTTCAGACTCTAATTCAAAATGAGCACAATTCGTTTCCAACGCGAACAGATGGATAATTAAGCGATTCAGCAACCTGAATAACTCAGGTTTATATACATGGCTTTTTATTCAAAACTTTTGAATGGCTGATCTGATCCTCATTAAATTTTCACAGATAACCCACCTCCCAAGCCACACCATAAGTGATAATTAGGTATAAATGCTGACATGCTGGTGACACCAAAGACCCTGGTTTGAGTTCAGTATTTTCATCCTTCTTTGCTCTTGCGTGTGCAAAACCTTTTGACCAGAAGAAATTACCATTCCCCATTCTATCTATTTTCCTTTCTGTCTGTGTCAGCATTGAATTGGTTATTGAAAACTTGAGAAAGGATGGAGCAATTAAAATGTTTTTTTTTAAGGTATCACGAATAGTCTGCCACTTACCTGGTTGATACACCTGCAAGATCAAGTGTAGTTATAAGAATTTATCTCGCTTTAATCATCTCCACGTTCTTTCTGTGCAAACTTTTTGCTTGTTCGATGAAAACTTTTGAAAGGCTTGACCAATTATAATTTTATAAAATCAAGTGTTGCAAAATCTTTAACGCCTCTTTTATCTCACGATTGCACTTCCCATTTTAATGCTTCTCAAGTCACTCCTCTCCACATACTCATCCCTCCCCTCTCCGTCAGGCATTTCTCAAATTTCTTCCCTCGTCATAAATCATCGACTCTTCCACACACACACACACACACACACATCCTCCCCTCCATCACCCTTCCAACTCTATTTTTGACTTTGATAACAACTGGCTAGCCTGAAGTTTCTCTCTCTCGCTCTCTAGGTGAAATCTTAAAATATTAACCATTTACACTTTTCTCAAACATGTGTCTTTGGAAAGATCTCTCTCAGATTTTTATGAATTCAGTTTGGCTGGGACATCTCTTGTCTGGTTCATCTTACTCTTGATCATTAAATGCAATATGATGTAAATGTTGATGTCGGTGATGATGTGTGGGTTGTGCAGTCCCTATGCTTGACGTTAAACTGGGCATCCCATGTGCCATCTTTCGTTGGTGAATATTAAAGATCCCACGGTGTCCTTTGCGGAGAGCAGGCGAGCTATCACCGACACGCTATTTGAGTTACAAATTGCTACTCTAATCTACAAGGGTGGATGCATAAGCAGCGCAGCTGTGCCACCTCGGTCATTCATGCTACCCGCAGCAATGTGTTCCATACTAAAGCAACAGATGATGTGTTGGTTATGAAAACGTGGAATAGTTCTTTCCTTTGCTTTATGGTATGCTACATTATGTGTGGCGTCAAAAATATAACAAATTGCTTACAAGTTCTCTCTCTCTCCATTTGGCCGTTTTTCTCTTTTTGATGAAGCTTCAAGGCAGAAACAGACATTCAGACGAGACTGATACTTAAAAACTTGACCTCAAAATCCTTCCTTTGGGGAGTCCTTTGGTAAATTTTATTTATGACTGAATGAATGAATGAATGATCGTTTTGAGGCCATTTTCCCCGCTGGAGCGGGGGTTAGCCTTTCGGGCCCCATGACAATCATGGTTCCCTGTTTGAGGCAATGTTTTTATGGCCGGATGCCCTTCCTGAGGCCAACCCTTAGTCGCCTCTTACGATGCGCAGGGATACGGTGTACCTATTCTAAACCGGGGTACACACCGGGATCATTTTTCCGATGGTGAAATCAAAAAGCCCTCACTGCAGAGTGATCCGACCTACAGTGACGTGCGTCTCATCCACAGAGATGGCCGGCTTGTAATGACGGCAGAAGTAGTCCACCTTCTCTCGTATAACATTCAGCTCGACACCGATGGTCTCTGCCAAGCTCTGGCGCATTTCGGCTAGAGGTACAGCCGCACAAAACAGTCCAACGCCTCTTGGAAAATCGGCAGGGTGTTCACCTCAATCGAATTGTTGAACCAACCAGAAACTCGTTCGCACCACTTTAGAAGGTCTCTCAGCGAGAACGGGCGACCCACGGGACTACGTCTCCGTGGTCGTGGCTCAGTCGCTGCACTGCAATCCCCTTTGTCCTCTTGCTCGTTGGCAGCCCCACCAGCGATGTTGACAAAGATCGTTACAAGACGGTCAGCTACAGGCCCAGGAGTTTTGTAGCGAGTCGTCAGTACCTCATGGAGTTCCTGCTGGTCCATAGCGTCAAGGACAATACGAACCCAAAGTTTGTCCAGCAATGTGTGGCGAGAACCACGGAGGCAACCTGCTTGCAGCCTGCAAGTAGCAAAGAGTTGGAACGTGGGAGCTGCACATAGCATCTCGGCCTGGCCAGGTATCTCTAGGTTATAAAAAGTTTAACATGTCTTGTTTAGCTGCAACATGTCACAGGTCTACAAGAGCTGCGCAATTTTGTTGGGATACTTGTTGATGGTTGATTTTTGAAATGTGAATGCATTGGTCGGACAGCTGCCAGAACACACCCACATCTGTCACTTGACTTCACCCACCATAGCACCGAGATAAGATGATATGGCTGCCATCTTGATTTTCTGGTGGGCATAACACATTAGGACTGTAGACCTCTGATGAATATACACGGTCCGGCTTTGTTGCATCAGATTTCCATTTATTTTGTTTTTGTCGATTGTTAAATTATTGCTAAGGTTTAATCAAGCCCGTACGCGCCTCCCTAAAAAAAAAAAAAGTGTGCCGTCATTTTTAAACAGCCCCATATGCGCGTTAAATGTGCGTTTCCCAATTGGCCCATTACCAGATTTTTAAAGCCAATTCACTCGCACTTAATGGCAAAGACCTCAAATGACCACATACAGGTTTTTATGAACACAGGTTTATTACCACAAAGAGTGGGAGGGTGTGAGTGTGAGAGAGTGAGAGAGTGAGAGCGAGGGAGACACAAACACATGAACACACACACACACACACACACACACACACACACACACACACACACACACACACACACACACACACACACACACACACACCGTTTGTACAAGGTAAACCAACAAAAACAGACAACATAAAAATTGACCTTGAAACAACAACACAGCAGTTAGAAAACGAAGTATCATACAAATATCTCGGAGTACAAGAGGGCCATCAAATATGTCACAAAAAATGCACGAAACAATCGCCAAATAATACCTGCGTAGAACAAAGCTGATCCTGAAAACATACCTCTCCCCAAGAGACAAAATCAAAGCCATGAACCAGCATGCAGTACCAATGTTTCAATATAGCTCCAGAATAATAAACTGGCCCCAATCAGAAATCAACAAGTTAGACATCAAAACAAGAAAACTCCTTACCATCCACAAAATGTTTTACAAAAACCAGTACATCCCGAGAATGTACCTGCCAACACCAGAGGGAGGGAGCGGCATGATGGAACTCAACCAGGTGCACAGAGCGACAAGTGTAGGACTAGCTGAGTATATGAAATGCTCAACAGACTATCAGATGCAATTTGTAAATGAACATGAACACATCAAACCTGAAAAAGTTTCCCAAACTCACCTTGCAAATAATTTCCAAAAACAGGTGCGAATAAAAGATGTCGTGCAGGAAAATGTAACAGCAACAAATACAGCCCCAACAATTGCAAAAAAGACCAAAGCAAAAATAAATATCAAGATATATACACCAACTGGGAGAATGACAAAAGAACAGGAAAATACAAAAAATAATTGGACAGAGTGGGGATAGACGAAGAAGGCTCATTGGAATGGCTAAGAAGAGTTCAGCTCAACTGGGACGGCGAACGAATCATAATAAATGCCCAAGATCAAGGACACTACACCAATGGATTTAAAAAGATGACGGGACTGAGCCAGATGGACAAGTTTAGATTCTGCAAGACAGAAACAGAAAGTACTAGTCACCTGCTCTCAGGATGCAAAAAACTATTATCAGAACAACTTTACACACAACAGCACAACAAAGTATGCAAAGTGATTCATTCGCATATCTGCAAAAAATTTAACATCCCAGTACCAGAAAACTCATGAAACCATGAACCAAGGTCAATCATTGAAAATGAGGACGTCATGCTCACGTACGACCTAATGATTCCATCGAGCGTGAACATAGAAACCAAAGCATTGCATCCGGACATTGTACTCAGGAACCAAATGGAAAAGACAGCATTGATGATTGAGATATCAGTACCCACGATTTAGGCCTAAACAATGCAGAAATCAGGAAAATGACCAAATACCAGGACCTTAAAAATGAGGTCAAGAGATCTTGGAAGGTGAAAAGCATCGAACTTGCACCAGTGATAATTGGAAGAACAGGAATAATAAAAAAGAACCTCACTGAGATTTTGAAAACCATCCCCGGGAATATTACCACAAATGAACTATAACTAGAGGTAATCCGTTGTTCGGTGATGATCCTGAAAAGAGCCCTTGGAACAAAACTGTGAAAAAGTTTTTTTCTTTTTTTTTTTTTTTTTCTTTTTTTATAAATACAGTATTGAGGCTCGTGAAAGAGCTAACATTTATCACACAAAAAAATCAGACAGACACACAAAACATATAATAAGGGGAGTGGTGGACAAAATGGGGAGAGAAGGGGAAGCACACAATCACAACATTTGAGAGCAGGGACATCGGGAGATCTGTGGGAGGGAGAGGGCTTGGGGGGAGGAGGCGTGGGAAAGGGGGAGGGGTGGGTGGTGGGAGAAGTATAAAACACAAGGACACTGCAAGGACTTCCAGGAAAGAAGTCCGTATTTCAAAAAAAGAAAAAGTAGATCTGGGGTGAAATTAGCGGGGGTAGAAAAGGTCAAGGTTTTGGATGGGGGAAGATAGGAGATGGTGGTGAAAAGCTGTTTTAAAGACCTGGAGGGAGGAGTGGGATTGAAGGGAGTGGGGGAGTTTGTTCCAGAGGCAGGAGAAAAGATGAATGGCGGAGTGAAGGTGAGCAGAGAGTCTTGATTTTGGCAGTTTAACCATAAGAGGGTTGCAGGCAGATCTTGTGCAACCTTTAGGAATATTTGGGGGACAGAGCACAGAGAGAGCTGGGGGAGCAAGGCCGGAGAGGAGTTGGTAGAAGACAAAGACCACCAACCTGCCTGCAGTGAGTGAGTGAAAGGCCCTTGGAGTTAGCTTCATCACGGGAGATTCCAATGATTCTGAAAGCTTTGGTTTCAACAGCGTGAAGCCGAGCTATGTGTGAGGCAGGAGCACCAGCCCAGAGGGGAGAACAGTATTTCATTGAACTGCGGATGAAAGCCTTGTATGTGGTGAGGAGCTCAGGTGTGCCAAGGAAGAACTTCGCACGGCGACTGGCTTTGGAGGCCAGCTTGGGAATGTGGTTTTCCCAGGAAAGATCATGGCAGATCGTGAGACCCAAAAGCTGAACAGTTGAACAGTTTGGTCCATAAACCGTGATCCCTTACCGAAGAGGAAGTGGATACTTTGCGTTCTGGGAGTACTCCGTTTCACCTCTTGAAACCCGCAAATGGATATAACAACCAACGACACATACACACACACACATACACATACACATACACACACACACACACACACACACACACACACACACACACACACACACACACACACACACACACACACACACACACACAACAAAACTGAGGTAACAGATATAAAAGAAATCCCTTGTTCGGAATCACAATGAATCTTATCTATGTAATCTTATTCATTCACATGTGAACACGGGACAGACACAGCACAAAGTTAATGAGACAAATTAGAGAATGTAAACTTATCCGTGAGGTAATAGGTGTTTTTCATTGCCTGAAAAAGCTCGACCTGAAAGGCAAGAAACCCAGGCGTGTTCAGTTACTAATCAGCTAGCTAGTGGTTGCTAAGCCAGCCAGCCGTTCCTTAACAACAGTTTCAAATGAAGTGCTTACTTGAATGATTAAGCCATTTGGTGAGCGCTCTACAAGAAACTTGGTAATTGAACACACCTGACATTCTTGAGGCCTAGATCTACTGTAATCTATATACCCCAGAGAGGATAATTGCATGACCCTTCCTGCCGCTCCTGTGCAGAGTGAGTGTACTAGTTACCTGAAACCAGACCCAGCTGTCCATGAGACTCACAATTGATATTGAACCAAACCATGAAGACCCTTGGAGATGAATTGTATTATACCTTCATCGGCAAGGATGAGGGAGTTGAGTGGACAGAGGAGGCAAAAATATGTATTTTATGTCGCACATTGTGACCACAGCCACAGTGCATTCATTTTTGTGTTTCTATGGCAGAGCCCGTAGGGCAATGCCGTCTGGAACAGCATTTGTCTGTCCGTCCGGTGTATGTATGTATGTATGTCCATCACAAACGTCCACCAATTAGAGCTGAGGATCTGGTCACATGACAGGGAGACAGCAGATCCTCCACTCAGCAGATTCAAGACCGGCTACGGCGTTGTTAGACTATGCCGTTAGGACTACCATTCAGTCTCGTTACTGAGATTCGCCATAAACAAGGCTTAGAGTCACTAAATGTGTAGTGCTGCAAAAAAAAATGAAGAAGAAAAACTAGCACAAAATTGCCTGGAAATTTAACTTGTTCGAACATTTTAACACCTGGAGCTGCTTTTTTTTGACATAATTCTCTGTTTCTACTGCTTTTCTACCTCCTTTGTAAAAGATGCAGCTTTAATGACCATTATATGTTGGAAAGCAGTGGTGTTTGAAGTTTTTATTTGTTTCAAATACTTAGGATTTCCGATGCATTTCACACTTTCCCACCTTACGGCCTTCTCCTTGGACTCCTATCAGACATGCATGAGCTTCAATCTTGGATCATAGCAAAGTCTGATTCTCCAAGGTGAACGTAGAAAGCTCCATTCAGGACATAATATTTGGTCTTAAGTCATAAAATCGCACATGCCTTACCTGTCTACACGTCTTGCTTTGTGATTTAGCAGTTCATTTTTAAGGGTACTTGTCTTCATGAAAAGTAACAAAAACAATGCAAAAAGGGTGTCAGGATACAAACATAGGTGTAGTTTGACTTCTCTATTTGGGGGGGCAAGGGCTTAATATTAATAATGGGTAGCGAGGTCTGACTTCCAAAATTACCGTTTTAGTGTAGTTACAGTGTATGTTAAATCACAAATACAGTTTACGTTCATTATTGTTACTCAGGTTTAAATACGGGATGTTTTTATCTTAATTGCAAACTACTGAAAAAAAATTAAGGTGGGGGCGTTGGCCCCCCTGGCCCCTCCCCAAACTCCGCCGGTGGGATACAGCCTTTAAACTGATTATTCGAACTGCACTAAAACTTTTTTTTCATTAATAACAAGATAAGACAATCCATTATTGGAGGAACATTTAGCCCTGACATTCTCTTTCTGCAAATTCAGCAAGGAATGGCTGACCTTAGCCAGAGATCAGGGAAGTTTACATTGGAGATATCCTGTCAATTCAATGCTGTCTGGCATTTGCTAAGATCTCTGCTAATTGCTTTAAAAAATGTTCTACATATTTGGCTGTCTGAGATCCTCAATTCAGATGAACAGTACAGAAAAATACAAGTAAACTTGCACAAAAGAAGGAAGCATATTTCAGTAAATGTGCCTGTACCACATCCACACTTCATGAACTTCATCTGTCAATGTATTAATATTCAACTAGGGCATGCCCGTACTATATATAAGCTAGGACGTGCCCGTACGTGGGTGCCCGTTCCTTGCAAAAAAAAAAAAACTGCAAAAAAAAAAAAAACTGCAAAAAAAAAACAATGGTTTGGTCCATTCGCAACGACCACAGAACCCCCCCCCCCCCTCTATTTACATGAATGGTTTGGTCCATTCGCAAAGCCAAAGCGAACGACCACAGAACCCCCCCCCCCCCCTCTATTTACATGAATGGTTTGGTCCATTCGCAAAGCCAAAGCGAACGACCACAGAACCCCCCCCCCCCTCTATTTACATGAATGGTTTGGTCCATTCGCAACGGCAAAGCGAACGGCGAACGGCTAAATCGCCATAGCTCGGTAAGTACTTGTCCGATTAATTTCAAACCTTGAAAAGGCACATCCTCGGGTCCCCAGCAATATACCTGGCAAGTTTCAAGTATATCGGACCGGTAGTTGTCGAGAAACAGCGGTCACAGACAAACGTACAGACGTACAGACGTACAGACGTACAAACGTACAAACGTACAAACGTACAGAGATTACTGGAATTATAGATAGATAAACCAAACACTTTGGTTAACATTAGCCGAATTAAAATAAATATACTCACCTCATTTCTTCTATAGCATGAAGGCTCATGGAGGAGCTTTATGGTCCACGTTCTTACCCATTTCATTTGATTTCTGGGAATGGAGCACTATATATCAGCACAAAATGACCGATACTTTTTAAGAGATTCCACCGTGAATTAATGAATGTGCACAGCCTACAAGTAAACACAACCGGCAGCTTGATGTTTCCTGAAAAATACAGTAACCTCCCCGTAAGTATTGGAGCAGTAAAGGTAAATTCGTTATTATTGCTACATACTCAAGAAATTTGGATTTGAGATCAAAATATGAATATAAGGCAAGAGTACAGAAGGTAATCATATATTTATTGGTATTTCTATGAGTAAATATTTTACAATTGTTGAACAATATCACCTTATATGTTCAGTCTCCTCATTTTAGGTAAGCATAAGTATTGGAACAGATCATTGACAGATGTTTATTGTTGCATTGATCGTTCACACATAAAAGAGCTGTGAATGTCTCGTCTTGGTTTTAGCCTTTGCTTTTGCCTTTGGAGTCCATAGGCATAAACCAACATGAAGACCAGAGAACTGTCTATGAAAGAAAAGCAAGCAATTTGGAACCTGAAAGAACAGTAGAATTCAATTATAACCATAGGACAAAAATTGGGCAGAGCAAATACGACAATTTGGATTACCCTGGAAAATAAAGAAACCACGAGTGTATTTCCAATAAACAACGGAGAGGTTGGCAAAGGAAAACAATTGCTGTTGATGACAGAAATATCATCAGAGCAGCAAATAAAAACCCTAAAATAACTATCACCGACATCACTAACAACCTACAGGGTACAAAGGTGAAAATACCACAATCTACCATTTACAGAAAACTTTGACAGTAGAATTACAAAGGCTACACCGCAAGATGCAAACCTCTCATCAGCACCAAAAATAGAAAGGCCAGATTAGAATTTGCAAAGAAGTACAGAGGTGGACCCGTAGAGTTGTGGAACAAAGTTGTATGGACAGATGAGACCAAGATAAACCTTTACCAAAGCGATGGAAATGTTATAGTGTGGAGAAAGGAAGGAACTGCATTTGATACAAAGCATACTACCTCATCTGTGAAGCATGGTGGAGTTGGGCATAGGCTTGTATAGTTGCCTCTGGAACTGGCTCACTCATCTTTATCTCCACCACCAAAGGTGGATGGAGGTTGTGTTTTCACCCCTGTCTGTTTGTCTGTCCATTTGTCTGTGAACAAAATATCTCAAAAGGTTGTGGACGAATTTGGATGAAACTTTGTGGACCGGTTGGGTGTCTTACAGGGACGATTCGATTCGATTTTGGTGGAGATCTGAATATGGATTCGGATAGGAGAATTATTTAATTCTTTAAGTGATTCTTCAACATTGAGAGATAGTGAGATGGGGCCAAAAACGATACATAGCAGGATATCTCAAAAAGTTATGGATGGATTTGGACGAAACTTGTTGGACAGGTTGTGTGTGAGATAATGAAGAATCGATTCAATTTTGGTGAAGATCCGGATCCAGATCCAGCTAGCAGAATTTTTAAAGTGATTCTTCACCATTGAGTGATATGGCCAACCAGGCAGAGGTATGCTCTCTACTGAGTTTTGTTCTAGTTATTACCCTGTGCTCGCGATGCGAAAAGCGGATTAAGCATCGAGTTGCGTACGTGTGCCGTGTGTGCATTTAAAAAATTCATTTTCTCAGCAACCGTTGGTCCGATTGACATGAAATTTTCACCATAGGAGGGCCTCCTCCTGTAGAATATTTTAATGATTATTATGACGTCATAGGTCGCATGGTACAGGCGCCACTCGGAAAAACTTCGCATTTCTATGTCTGAAACCACTCCATGGAAAAAATTGACACCTGGCTCATTGGCAACTACTCCCCATGGGGAATAAGATATGTTAATGATGATGTAATCGGTGCCTTCATTATGACGTCATAATTCGACAATTACAACACTTATCCATCCAATCGTTAATTTTTTTCAGCAACGGTTGGTCTGATGGACACAAAATTTTCACCATAGGAGCGCATCCTCCTTTAGAATATTTTAATGATAATCATGACATCATAGGTCATGTGGTAAAGGCGCCATCTTGGAAAAAACGAAAAATGTTGCACCTCCATATCTCCAAAACCGCTACATGGAAAAAATTGAAACATGGCTCATTGTAAAGAACTCCATATGGGGGAATAGGTTTTGTTAATGATGACGTCATTGGTGCCATAATTATGACGTCATAATTCGACAGGGACAACCCACGGTGGTTCGCAACAAATACAGAGAGTATTTCAACTGCGATCCACCCTTGAGATTGACCATTTATCGCATTTACAACAAATTCGTGAAAACCGGCTCAGTTCCTGATAATTACAAAGGGAACAGCGGTCGACCACAAACAGGCCGATCCCCTGTAAACATAGCTGTTACACAAGAAGCTTTCTTGCATAGCCCAGGGAAATCAACCAGATGATTCAGCATAGAATGTGGTCTTCCCCGGGTAACAGTGTGGAGAATCTTGAACAAGGACCTGGGAATGCGGCCATATCATTTGCAGATTGTGCAAGCCTTATGTCCTGCAGATAAAGCCGCTCATGTTGAGACTTTCAAAGTTTTCTTAGAGATTAAGAATTTGGAACTTCACATTCACAGGCTAGTGGCATTCAGCGACGAGGCAACCCTCCACATAAGCAGACGAGTGAACAAACACAACTGTGTCTTCTGGGGAACTGAGAATCCTCGTGTTATGCATGAGCATGAACGAGATAGTCCCAAGGTGAATGCCTGGTGTGCAGTCACTGGAGCAGGAGTGGTAGGGCCGTATTTTTTTGAAAACACCACAATCAACGGTGGTGACTTCTTGCACATGATGGAGAATTACGCAGAGGACGTAATTCTCTCTCACCAGCCATGGCTCTTCAGCAAAGGACTTCTGTGACTCACTGGGACTGACAAAATCTGTCAATTTCCCGACCCGGATCTCAGTCAACGGAGCATCTTCTCTTCTGGACTTGGTTATGACTAACTTCCCTGAAAATGTCTGCTGCTCTTCTTCTGCTCCAATCGGCTCATCTGATCATGTGCTTGTTAAAGTGGACATCCCTCTGACCATTCTCAGAGAGCCTCCTCAGCGTCGATGAGTCTGGCATTTCACTCAGGCCAACTGGCACGGTCTTCAAGCAGCCATCAATCATCTGGACTGGTCTCCCATCTTTACCACCTCTGACATCAACTCATCCTGGGAATTCTTCCAAAGTAAATTGCTCTCTCTCATGCACAGATTTATCCCATATCGTCTTCAGTTGTCATACCCTTCCTCCCGTCCATGGTACACGGAATCTTGTGGTGAGGCTATTGCCCAGAAACAACTTGCTTTCGTCTCCTGGAAAGCAAATCCAACGGAAGGAAATCTCATATCCTTCCACAAAGCCCGAAACAAGTGTGTGTCCACCCTCAGGAGAGCCAGGAAATAACATCTCTCCGTTCTCAGGACAGAACTCTCTTATCTGTCTCCCTCTTCCAAATCCTGGTGGCATCTGGTCAAATCTGTTTCTGGTGTTTGTTCCCCCTCCATCCCCTCCCTCACCTCAAACGGCCACACGGCTGACTCCGCACGTGAAAAAGCTGAATGCCTCAACTCTGTGTTTGCCTCTAAATCTTGTGTCCAAAACCCATCCCTCTCTGTACCCACCGTACCCAGTCGTACCCAGCTGCTCCTGGACTCCGTGTCCTTTCCTCCTGACAAGGTGGAAATGTTTCTGTCAACCCACGACTCTGATTCTGCAACTGGACCTGACGGCATCAGCCCACGGGTCCTAAAACCCTGTTCTTCCGCTATTCCACTCCCTCTCTCTGTTCTCTTCACCCTCTTTTGCTCAGGTCATCTGCTTGGAAATCTGCCAACATCACCACTTTGCACAAAAAAGTGCAAAAACAGATCCCAGCAACTACAGACCAATCAGCCTTCTCCCAATTATCAGCAAAGTCATGGAATCCATCATTGCTTCAGATATGAAATCTTTCCTCTTCTCCAATGGATTGATCTCTGATCATCAATTTGGTTTCAGACATGGTCACTCTACTCTGGACATGCTGCTTCTGCTTTCTCAACAATGGATGGAGGTCCTCAATGCCAAACAGGAAATTAGAGCCGTCTCCCTTGACATATCACGTGCCTTCGATACGGTCTGGCACCCCGCTCTGCTCACCAAACTCTCCTCTTTTGGTATCCATGGAATCTCCACGCATGGCTGGCGGACTTCCTCTCTCGTCGTAGTCAACGTGTGGCCCTGAATGGGTTTCTCTCATCTCCTCTTCCTGTTCAGGCTGGAGTTCCCCAAGGCAGTGTTCTGGGCCCTGTGCTTTTTCTGGTCTTCATCAATGATCTCTCCGACTCTCTTGAAAATCCTCTCTATCTCTTTGCTGATGACTCCACTATCTGCCGCTGCATTCTTCATCCCTCAGATCGGCAGTCTGCAGCCTCCTCACTCTCTGCGGACCTGGACAAAATCACAGACTGGGCAAACAAGTGGAACATGTCTTTCAATCCTGACAAATCTCACACTCTTACGATGTCTCTCCGAAAAGACCGACTGGACAACCCTCCCATCCACTTTCTGAATAATCCTCTCCAAGAAGTTCTGTCACTCAAGCTTTTGGGTCTCACTATCTGCCATGATCTTTTCTGGGAAAACCACATTTCAAATCTGGCCTCCAAAGCCAGTCGCCGACTGAGCATCCTCCGTCATGCGAAGTCCTTCCTTGGCACACCTGAGCTCCTCACCACATACAAGGCTTTCATCCGCAGCTCAATGGAATACTGCTCTGCCTCACACCCCGCTCGTCTTCACGCTGTTGAAACCAAAGCATTCAGAATCATTGGAATCTCCCGCGATGAAGCTAACTCCAAGGGCCTCTCACTCACTCACCGCAGGCAGGTTGGTGGTCTTGCCGTCTTCTACCGACTCCTCTCTGGCCTTGCCCCCCCCAGCTCTCTCTGGGCTCTGTCCCGCAAATATTCCTACAGGTCGCACAAGATCTGCGTGCAACCCTCTTGTGGTCAAACTGCCAAAATCAAGACTCTCTGCTCACCTTCACTCCTTCATTCTCTTTTCTCCCGCCTCTGGAACAAACTCCCTCACTCTCTTCAATCCCACTGCACCCTCCAGGTCTTTAAAACAGCTGTTCACCACCATCTCTTATCTTCCCCCATCCAAAACCTTGATCTTTTCTACCCCCGCTAATTTCACCCCAATTCCACTTTTTTGAAATACCAACTTCTGTCCTGGAAGTCCTTGGTGTCCTTGTGTTTTATACTTCAAACTTCCCACGCCTCCTCCCCCCAAGCACTCTCCCTCCCACACATCTCCCTGCTCTCAAATGTTGCGTGCTCTCAAGTGTTTGTGTGCTTCCCCTTCTCTCCCCATCTTGTCTTCCGCTCCCTCTTTATATATATTTTGTTTGTCTGGTTGATTTGTTTGTGAAGTAAATGTCAGCTCTTTCACGAGCCTCGATTCAGTGTACAAAAAAAAAAGAAAAAAAAAAGGACAACCTGCCACTACAAATCCGGCTTCCCGGATACTTTTAGTTAGATGGTGCTAAACCCCACTCTACTTCGAATGTTTGCGCTCATCTTAACAGAAAATTTGAGCAGAGATGGATTGGCAGAGGAGGGCCTGTGAAATGGCCAGCACGTTCGCCTTATCTCACGCCTTGTTATTTCTGGTTTTGGGGTATGGTCAAGGAACTTGTTTATGCTACCAAGTCACGTGATGTGCAAGACCTCAGACAGAAAATTGAAAATGTGATTGCAACAATACCACAAGAAATGTGCCTCCGGGCTCTGGAGACCACCTGGAGAAGATTCCAGGCATGGGTTGACAATGATGGCGAACAAGTGGAGACTCTGACTTCTTGAAGCTATTAACATACATTTCTTATCAGGTTACAGTGTATTGTCCATTCTTTTCCAAAAGGATAGTCCCATATAAGTGTTAACATTTTTTTGAAGCACCCTGTGTGTGTGTGTGTGTGTGTATATATGTATATATATATATATATATATATATATATATATATATATATATACATATATATATATACGGACTTGGCATTTAATATGGAATTTTTTTTTTTGTGGGGGTGAACTTACTTTTCAAGATGACTTAGAACCAAAAGTTAATTGGAATTATGTTGAAATTATTCTAGATTTTGTTAATGTGACCTTTGAACTTTAAACTTTAAAAACTTGAACTTTCAAAGAAACAAAAACCACATTTGACATTTTGAAGCAAATAAATTGATCCTTGAAAGTGATGTAAACTGATATCGAACTCAATTCACGGACAGTACTGTGTTAAACTTCTGTACGTTTTCCAGAAGTATCTCTTTATTTTGCACATTAGCCAAAAAAAATTTCTAGAAAAACAAAAGCTAAATTATGACTGGGATTACAGACAGTAAAATTACAGTTCAGTACTTCGTGTAACCCCCACGAGCATTCAGGAGAGCACATACATGTCGAGGCATGCTGTTCACGAGATTTGCCAAGGTTTGGACAGGAATCGCTTGCCATGCAGTGACAATAGTCTGCTGCAATTCACGCACAGAGGTCGGCTGCTGGTCCAAGTTGTCGATTTGACGCGTTAATTCTGCCCACAAGTTCTCTATCGGATTCATATCCGGGGACATGGCAGGCCACTCCATATGCTCTACACCACGGTCAGCAAGAAAGTGTTGGATCATGCGAGCACGATGAGACCGTGCATTGTCATCTTGGAAGACAAAGTTTCCTCGAAAGGCTGCACAAGCAAATGGAAGCAATGTTTCTTCCAGAATGACCCTGTACTTGAACTGGTTCAGGTTTCCATTCAGAACAACCAGGTCAGTTTGGCCCCGTGCATGAAAAGCAGCCCAAACGGGCACCCCACCACCTCCAACTTGGACTCTTGGCACTATACAATCTTCGTTGTGGGCTTCATGCACTTGTCTGCGCACTCGGATGCGGCCATCTTGACGATAGACCAGAAATCTAGACTCGTCACTGAAGGTCACATGATTCCAGTGTCCTGGCTGCCATTGACGGTGCTCTCTGGCCCACTGCAATCGGCGCTGGCTGTGTTGTCTGGTCAGGCGTGGCTTTCTCAGGGGACGCCTGGCACGATAGCCTGCTTGAACCAGTCGTTGGTTGACTAGCCTTCTGGATACAGGCACATTTGTCAGTTGCTGCCACTCAGCCCTAAGCCGATTAGCTGACTTGGTACGGCCATTGCAGACTAACCGGTGCAGCTGGCGATCATCTCTCCTTGTGGTTCTGCGTGGACGTCCTGGCCTCGGTATTGGAGTAGGGACACCCCCCTGAGCATTTCGTTTCAGGATCTTTGACACCTGACCTTGAGTGATGTCATACTGCCAAGCAATAGCACGCTGTTTCATGCCAGAATTTCGTAAAGCCACCACTCCATGACAAACAGCATTGTCAAGTTGACGGACCATCTCCAGAGGAAGCGGCAATAACTTTTGTAGACGTGCAGCAGTTGTTTTCCACTAATACAGAACGCAACAACCCTTATATACCCGATTGTGAAGCCAATCGTCAAATGTACCTGTCCTTACATTTTGTCACGCCACCTGTGATATAATCCTGTTATTGACTTCTTGCTGCGAAAGACAATCAGTGACATGATTCTTTCAACAAAGACATCACCGAAGGGTAAAAGAAACTCACCAGATTGATATACTGAGTTCAGAAAGTAAACCCAAGTCAAGAAAAAAAAAAAATTCCATATTAAATGCCAAGTCTGTGTGTGTATATATATATATATATATATATATATATATATATATATATATATATATATATATATATATATATATATATATATTGTTACAGACGCGGTTTAAGATGTTATGATGGGCCGAGCGGATGGTCCAACCGCGACCGAACAGTTACTCCCCGATTAGAACCCGACGTTGACCAGATCGCACCACAGATATTCAATCGGGAAACCTCTAAAGCGACCGAAAGAGAAGGAAAAAGAGAAGAAGACAGAGTACGGAGGAAGAACAGATTTATTATACACACACAAGCAATGGATGGAAGAAGCAGTCACACAGTGAATCGTTAACTTACACTATTCAATTTACTTAACCCCAGGACAACATTCAAGACAGACGACGTTCACACTTACACGGGGGAAATTGCAGGCAGGGATGGCGGAGGTGGGTTGCTGGAGAGGGAGGCAGGGTCAGGTCCCTGCAACCGGCAGGGCTGGAGGTAGCAGCTCTCAATCCTTCGCGTTTTTGGCGGGAAAACCCTCGGTCGCGTCGACGCTGCTGATACTGTAGACGTCACGCGCTGGCTCGGTCACACCTGCTCCTCCCCTTCTGGTGGAGCCGTCTCCCTCCTCTCAGCGCGTCTCTCCAAAGCTGGTTTCCTCTCCGAGTACCTCTCCTCTTTGGCTTGGAGCGTCTCGCATCTCACCGCTCACAGCTCAGCTCACAGCTCCTCTCGTATGTCACCTCTTCGCTCATCTCCCATCTGGTGAAGCAGTCCCTTCCCGTCGCTTTTATCACTCGGGGCGGAATCAAGCCGCCGGCTGCGAGGGCACGCCTACCGGGTCGCTAACCGCGGTGCTGGTTGGCTGTTAGGGCTGTCCGATTCCTCCTTTGCTCATGACGACGTGCCACGCCTGTGAGTTGGCGGCTCCTACCCCCCTCTTCTCCGAGATGAGCACATGGGCAATGGCGGCTTGCGGGATTGAACACCACTTGCACCCCTTTTGAAATGAACTTTGGAGAGCGGAGATGTTTGGGGAAATTGAAAGGGCCTACGCTTATTTTGTTTGATACAATGCAAAGTCAATCTAGTGGGAAACACATATTTAGCCTACATAGAATAAGGAAATACACTATTTAAAAAGATATATCGTGGCCTGTGTGTAAGTTTCATGGAATTAACTAGGAGGACGGCTGCGACCATTATTTACATTACAAGGGTGTTACACACAACAAAACCATACTTTTCACATTCGTTACACTTCCTCCAAAATTGTTACACTCTTCAAAAACCGTTACACTTCTCAAATTCGTTACACTTCTCAAAACCGTTACAATATATATATATATATTGTTACAGACACGACTTTGATGTTAAAGTGGGCCGAGCGGAATGGCCGTCGTGTCCGCACAAATTACCCGACTATACTCGACGTTGACGAAGTCGCGCGATGCTGGCTCAATAAGAAAAAGAAGACACCCGGCTGGATTACAATAACACAATACGACACCCAGGGTTCAGTTCTCAAGACCTCCGGAGGAGGTTATATTAAGGCGGAAGGTTAGATTACAACTACAAGAGGTACAGCATAGAAAGACAAGCACTTAGACACACTCTTATATTATTCCCAACAGACGACAGATAAACGGGACAAGGCTGACTCACACGGGGATTGATGGCTAGGAAAGGCAGAATCGATGGCTCAAGGTGCACTCTTGGCTCAAGGACAGGGTACTGTACGGTCCAGTAGATGCAGGAGGTTTCACAGCGCTCGAGGTGGCGTCTTGTCGTCTCAAGCTGGGGGCGCATCTGACGTCACATCCGGCGCGGGGCCGCGTATATCCGGCGGGGAGTGACACGCCCTCGGCTCGTTAGCTCCGCCTCGTGGAATCGGCACGTTGCTTCTCATTGGGTGCGTGCGGGGGGTTTACCAGGCTCCGCCCTTGACGAGGAGCTGACAAGGAGCCCCTTCGTGGTAACCCCGTGGAGCGCATGGTCTATGGCGCTAATCGAGCCGGTGTGAGGACGCATCCTCCCCCGCTCCGCCGCCATCTCCTCTGTTGTTGTTGTAATTGTTGGGGAAGAAGATGGAAGGAGGTATGGGAAAGGTCCTAAACTCACTACTGATGCCATATAATCACATTCTGGTGCAACGAAGAGTCATAATTAATGGAGACGAGGCCTTAACTGACATAGAATAAGAATAACTAGGAAGATGTCCGAAAGTTGTCTACGTGTGGTGCGGTGGACCTGGGCACGACATTTAATGGGGGAATAAGGGGAAGGTCGGCTCTACTGATTGTTATTTACATGCAATGGGACTAGGGAATGGGGGATTGGGGAAAGTTGGGGAGTATTGGAGAAAATAGGGGAATATTTACAAGCGGATATGGAGGCCAAATTCCATATTCGCAACATTGCACCCTTCTCTACCCTCGGGGCGTCCCGACCCGATAAATTTTTACCTACTTTAGTGTGGCACGCAATGTAGTTCCCTCTACTATTAACTCTACCCTGAGTGCGACAGTTTTACAGATATTCACAAATGAGTAAATATGTCCCCCTGCGACGTTGCACCCTTCTCCTCACAGAAACACACCCACAGGATAACCGAATCCGGAAAGAATTCTCAAACTAAACATACAGCCGGTAGGGAGCATTATTTACAAGATTACGCTGATATCTACACTACGATCCAGGACCTGTCTTTGGAGGAACACATGCAGATGTTATGCATAGAGAGAGCGCGCTTGCCAGCATCGATACACCAACCCACGAGTGCTCTGTGGCCGACGGCCTTTAATAACGTGCAGAGCACCCTTCCCGAGCATCAACAGCACCACCCCACCACCAATCGGTGCAGTCACCATTGTTCATTGGAATAAAAATAAATTCGACAACCCCTAACCCTGCAGGTGTCTCTTGCTCTTCTTGTGGTGCACTTGGTGGTGTTAACTATTAGTGGTTCACCTGTATGGCATAGGTGCCACGTTGATCCATAGGTCCATCCCCGGGTGGTGCTTGGCCACAAACGAACTGCGGTCCATTGTGGGTGGCCACAAACATTGCGGTCCATATGGTGTATCGATCCCGGCAGCAAACAGCGAAAGTGCAGGCCCACAACTGCGCAGCCAGCACCTCTCTCTCCTCTCTCTCTACCCCAAAGCCAGATCCTCGGAGGTGGGAGACAAAAGAAGAAACAAGTGAGTAAGGTGGTAAGGGCGCAAAAGTGCACGCAATGTAAGGTGATGCACACTGGGGGCACATGGGAACCAGGTGAGACAGGTACGTTCCTATCGTACGCCCCCCCCCCCACCAGGTAACCTACATGGCCCCTCCCTTACCCCTTACTGCATCCACAAAACACAACACTACCCATAAACATCTACTTTACAAATCAACAAACATCCCTACTGTCTTCCCCGTTCCTCCCATATACCAAATTCGTCTTCTCTCCCTCCTAACCAATCAAATTTGCCATTTTCAACTCTCATCAAAATTTGCCATTTTCAACTCAACATCAAAATTTTCCATTACCAATTCAACATCAGTCCCTCCTAGGGAGGGAGAGATGGAATCACCCCAATGTCTCATCCACGTCGTGATGCGTCTCACAAATCCTCACAGCAATTCTCATTTCCTGCACAAAACAAAGAAAACACAGGTGTGGAGTCATCATCATCACCACAGGTAAGTGGCTGCGTATGGTGCGACAGGTTCATCAATCCTAACTATTTCCTAAATGACTTTAACAACTTTACACTACCCGGGGTCTTTCTCCGGCCAAACCATTGGCCCTCTTACACTATGGGTTCTAAAAACCAATTCCCATTGGCCAAACTGTGGTGCTCTTCAATTTGGGGTCTCACTCCCCCGATTCATCTCCCGGTGCCCTCGCACAATTTCTGGGCTGTGGCATGTACCTCTCCCAGTGGGTCTACCCACCTGCACACCTCCACCACTGCAGTTGCCTCCGAGCTTACCTGCTCCTCACCCTAACCTAACTACCTGGGGAAGGCCCTCTGGCTCTCTCCCCACTCGGTGCCCTCTCTGGCACTGGGCTACCCGGGTCCGTCCTCCGGATCCTCGGGCCCCATCCACAACTCTACCGGCTCCCAGAGCCCACCTGCGGCCTCACCTGGCCGACATCCTCACAGTGGTGGAGTGCCCAACCAACTACACACACTAACAGGCTACACGCCCAGCCATTTCCACGACACTAATGCACCCATCCAAACATCATTCTGCAACCGCACCACAAATGCCAATATCCAACCACAATTTACCTGTACCCTCTACCTAACACTTACACTACCTGCCCCGGGTATCCGTGATGGGGGTCCACTCTTCCCCCATTCACACCTTCGCACCATGCACACCACTCCGTACCACTCACTCCAACTCTCTCCACACACCTGTACTTGCACACCTGTGCTCTCACACTTGGTGCCACCTGCACCCTTCTCTCCCCAAGCGCATTCGCGCTGATCCACACACTCACTACTCATACACTGCTCCACACACCTGTCCAATTGCACACCTGTGCAATCACACCTGTTCCATCCTCACACACACGGCATCATCTCAGCTAACTACTCCCTTCTGAAACTTGCGCTTCCCAGTCGTCCCTTTAACTATTGCGCTCCCTCGTCATTATAATCCACACTAATCTACCTGCGTCCCCACTACAGGTATCAGTCACTAACTAACCTTAACGTTACCTAATGTCATCTTCGCTAGATCCCTACACACAATATCCTAACCCACCCGGGCTAGTTTTCACTGCCATACACCCCATAAACTATTGCTCCTTTGCCCCCCTTATTCAGAGGTACTGGGTCCCGCCTCGGCATCTAAAGCCGAGGCAATCCACGGGGGCGCCTGCTCGCCGGTGTAAGGTCTTATCCGGTCGGCGTGGACGATCCGAGGGAGGGCTCGTGGCCCCATTTTGATCTTAAAGACCACGTCACAGATTTGCGACAGGACGACTCCTGGGCCTTGCCAGGGGGAGGTGAGTTTTGGGCACCTTCCCTTCCGCCTCCGGGGATTAAAGAACCAAATCTTCATCCCCGGAGCGTATTGACTCCCCTGGCTCCGGTCGTCGTACCTGCGCTTCATCTTTTCCCCCGCCAGATGGAGTTGGCGGCGGGCGAAGGCATGGACTAGCTCCATGCCTTCCTCTAGGTGACGTGCGTACCCCTCCCTCGGCGGGTTAACCACTGTGTCTGGCACGGGACCGCATAGCAAGTCGGCGGGAGCCCGTAACTCCCGCCCATACATAAGCAACGCTGGACTGCATGCGGTGGCCCCGTGCTGGCTGGTCCGGTAGGCCATAAGCAAATAAGGGAGATGTTCGTCCCAGTCATCCTGACGGGTGGTGGTGAACAGTGCCAGTTGTTGGATTAAAGTTCGGTTGAATCTTTCCACCATCCCGTCAGATTGAGGTCTTAAAGGCGTTGTCCTGGTTTTTCGAATTGACAGGAGACTGCACACATCTTTTAGTAATTTGCTCTCAAAATTTCGTCCCTGGTCGGTGTGCAACTCCTGTGGAATCCCATGCCGGCACACAAATCCTTCCACGAAGGCCTGCGCTACCACCCCTGCTTCTTGGTTGGGGAGGGCGTAGGCCTCCGGCCACTTGGTGAAGTAGTCCATCACAACGAGGATATACTTATTACCTTGGCGGGTGCGGGGCAGCGGTCCTAGAATATCCATAGCCACCCGCTCAAGGGGGCCCCCCACCTGATGTAATTGAAGGGGGGCCCTCATCCTCCGTGCTGGTCCCTTTTTGGCAGAACAGGCGTCGCATCTCCGACACCAGTCCTGTATGTCGCGCCCCATATTCACCCAATAGAACCTCCGGCGGACCCGAGATATTGTCTTTGTCCTGCCCAAATGGCCGCCGGAGCGGGTACCATGCACCTGTTGCAATATGACGTTCTTGAATTTGTCAGGGACTATCACCAGCCAGGAAGTTCGATCAGAGGGAACCTCCACCCACTTGCGATACAAGATGTTGCCTTTCAATTCCAGGGTCTGCCACTGAGCCCAATATGCCTTTGTTTGTGCCCCGAGGGGGGTGACCTCTTCCCCCTTTGGTCTTTGCCCCAATTTGACCCATTGGAACACCGGCCCCAGAACAGGATCCTCCTGCTGGGCCGTGCTCCAAGCCAACTCTCCAAATTCCTCGTCCGCGGTTAGTGGCAAAATTGGCCCTCTCACCCGGGTTGCCCGGACGACGAGAATCGGGGCGGAATCGCCCAATTGCTCCCTCTCCTCGTGTCTCGCACAAAATTTACAGTTTTCCCCCAGACAAGGACGCCGAGAGAGTGCGTCCGCATTACCATGGGCCTTCCCGGCCCTATGGGCCACATCAAAATCGTACTGCTGCAACTTTTCCAACCACCTTGCAATTTGGCCCTCCGGTTCCTTGAACCGAAGGAGCCATTGCAAGGAGGAATGGTCAGTTCTAACCAAAAATTTCCGCCCGTACAAGTACGGGTGGAAATGGTTCATGGCAGCCAGCATAGCCAATAACTCTTTGCGAGTGACGCAATAATTTCTCTCGGGCCTACTTAAGGCCCGACTATAATAACCAATCACTCTCTCCACGCCCTCCTGTGTCTGAGACAAAACTGCGCCCAATCCTTCCTGGCTCGCATCCGTGTCCAGGGTAAATGTCCCGTCACTAGTGGGGTAAGCTAGAAGGGGTGCGGATGTTAGACACCCCTTCAATTTTTGGAAGGCCTCGTGGCACTCCCGTGTCCAATTAAATCGCGTCCCCTTCTCCGTAAGCCGGTGGAGGGGACGGGCCAACTCCGCAAATTTCGCCACAAAGCGCCGGTAGTAGGAGCAGAGTCCCAAAAATCCCCGCACCTCTTTGATGGTACGTGGTGCGGGCCACTCCTCTACCGCTTTAATTTTGTCTGGGTCTGTTTTTACCCCCTCGCGGCCAATCACGTGACCTAGATAGGCCACCTCTCTTGCAAACAAAGTGCACTTACTCGGGTTCAGCTTCAACCCTGCCTGTCTGAGGCACCCGAACACCTGGTCCAAATTAGCTAGTGCCTGGGGGAACGTTTGGGCATGTACCAGGACGTCATCCAGGTACACCAGGCATGATTGCCATGGCATGCCGCCGAGTACATGCTCCATCAATCTCTCAAAGGTGGCGGGGGCGTTACACAAACCAAACGGCATCACAGTAAACTGATACAGTCCCTTACCTGTGGAAAATGCCGTTTTCTCCTTCCCTGCCCTATCCATCTCCACCTGCCAATACCCACTCTTGAGGTCCAAAGTTGTGAACCAATTTGAGCCCGCAACGGCATCGAGGGTGTCATCAATCCTTGGCAGGGGATATGAGTCCTTGAGTGTCACGTTGTTTAGCTGGCGATAGTCCACGCAGAACCGCGTGGTCCCATCCTTCTTTTTGACCAGCACAACAGGTGACATCCAAGGACTTCCCGAGGGCTCGATCACACCTGCGTCGAGCATTTTTGCAACCTGCTCGTCAGCTTCCGCCCTCTTGCTCCAAGGGAGCCGTCGGGCGGCCTGACGAATAGGCCGGGCCTCACCGGTGTGGATCTGATGCTTCACCAGGCCCGTACGTCCAATATCCTCGGTGGACAGGGAGAAGAGGTCCAAATGGGACCCAACCAGTTTGTGTAAGGCCTCCCTCTGGGTACCTCCCAACTCTACGCTACTACGATTTACCATCTCGCAAATGGGATCGGGCCAATTCCTACTTGTTATTGAAGGCTCCCCCCGGGGTCGGCTCGGCTGGACGTTCTCGCCCCTCACTGTCGCGACTTCCTCAACTGGGGTGCAGCCAGCTACCCTCGTGCCCCTTACTATAGTGCGTGGTTCTGTACTCACATTTACTACTCGGACGGCCACTACCGGTCCGTCCGTTTTTACAAGGGTGCGGCCCACGATTAAACCCGGTATGGACTGCGCTGCCACCGGTTCGACCAGGCCGCAGGACTCCTGCCATGTTGGGCGAGCTGCCCACCGGGCCGGCACTATCGCCTCGGCCCTTGGGGGGATGGTCACGGCCTCGGAAGCCTCCAGCTCCGCTCTCTCGGCCGTGCTCACTCCCCCTAACGGCAGCTCTTCTACTCCCACCTGCAGGATCCCCCGGCACAAGTCGATTTTACAACCGCTGGCAGTCAACAGGTCCAACCCTATTAAACATGGGTCGCACACCTCCGCCACCCAAACATCTATCTCCCTCCTTACCGACCCTAACTTGAGGGTCACAGAACCACGCCCTATGATCGGGGCCGTTACCCCGGTAGCAAGCTGCAAACTATAATTTTGCAGGCGCTGGATCTTATCCCAGCCACCTGCGCTCGAATCAAGGACCACAGGGCTGATGATCGTGGCGCTAGCTCCTGTGTCCACTACGGCGTCTACCCCCACGCCGGCAATTTTGCATCTAATTGTCAGGCTACCGGTTCCAATTTGGCCACAATAAATGACCTGTCGCGTCAATGAGGGCTCTCCTCCATCCTCTGCTGCCGAACACCGCCCTACGTGCCCGACACCTTCTAGTTTCCCGGGGTCTGGCGGGGGGGTGTCTGGGGTCGGCTAACCCGCTCCCCCCTGGGCGGAGTTGAGGACCTCAACTGCCGGGGATCATCCCGGCGCGCGTTTCGACAGTGCCGCGCCAGGTGACCCAGGCGGTTGCAGGTATAGCACCTCACCTGATAAGGTGCTTGCCTCCGGAATTCCAAATTCCCCCCCCTGTAGGTCCGAATTGGATTACCCGCTCGTGGTCCACCGCGGGCCACCTCCGTGGCCGCCTGCCATGGTCCAGGTCCCGCCAGGCGCTGGTCCACCAGCCTCCGGACCATGCCCGCCAGGTCAGGACCCACGTCGGGGGCGGGTCCCCTAAGGGGTCCGCCCTCCATCGGGGGTCCCACCTGGCGGACCGCCATTGCGAGACGCTCGCCCCCTCGGGCCAGGGGCCTCGCTGCTTCCCAACGGGCCGCAGCGTCAGCCGCCTGGCTCAGAGTCTGCGGGCGCCACATGGCGAGCTGTTGCCGGAGCTCAATATCCGGGAGGGCCTGGATAAAATGGTCCAGCGCCAGGCTTTCCCGGGAATCCGCTGCCATGCTAGCATGTGCGATCCCCACTGCGCGGCGAATGTCGTGGGCAAGTTCCCCGATGGCTTCCTGGGGCTTGCGTTTTCGCAGCGCGAGCTGAGCTTTAACAAGCTCGCTCTGCTGTTCTATGCCGAATCGATTAATTAGGGCGTCGCGGAGGGCTGGCAGGGTGAGAGCACCCGCTGGTAATGCCGTCAGCACCTCCGCCGCCGCGCCGCGCAATGCGGCCACCAGGTGTACTCCACCTTCGTCCTCACCCCAACCGTTGCCCTTACACACACAGTCGAACTGCGCCAGGTACGCGCGTAGATCACTCTTGCCGTCATACGGCGCGAGTGGGACCTTGTGGGACCACCTCGTATGTGAGTCGTTGCCCGCCTGCCGGACCCCGTGCGTCGCCCCTTGCGGGGTCAGCGCGGGGCCGAACCGGCCGGGCCCCCACAGTACACTACCCCCAAGGGGCTCTCGTGCCTCCCCGGTCCCTCCAACAACTACCCCTGTTGGTGTCGATGCATGGGTCACACCTCCGCAACCCGCTACCCATTCCATACCACCACCACCACAACCTTGCTCACCCACACCTCGCACCTCTCGTTCCATACCCTCCGGACCAGCCATACACCTCACTCTTGGCCTCTCACGAACATCCGGGTCTATCTCGACCCCCAAGCTTATTAAATCACCTGGCGCATCATACGCACGACCATATTGGTCACCACTTACACCGGGTCCTCTTTCTCTTCGCTTCTCCTCCATCACCTGCGAATCCCTCATCCGGTTAATGAGCACATCATCACGATCCGAACACAGACTCTGGACCAATTCTTTTACCTCCTCTTTTATCTCTTTCTTATCCTCTCTCCGTCGCTTTTTAATTTCGCTCACCCCTTCTTCCACTTCTTCTAATTTTTGCTTCATCTCCTTCATCTCTTCGTGCGCCCCTTTAAGTTCTTCCTCTAACTCCACTTTATTTTTTTCTATGTGCTCCCGCACCTCCCGCTCTTTAACCTCCATTACCTCTACCACCTTGTCCATTTTCCTCGTCAGGTCCTCATGTACCGTCTGACACTCTTTTTTAATTACCCCTACGTCCTTTTTCATCTCCTTCTGTGTCGATTTTAAACCCTCTATTACCGCTGTGTTCTTCTTTACCTGGTCCCCCAACTCCTTTTGTCCCACTGTCAGTTGTTCTACTCCCAGCGTCAACTCCTCTATACCACCTTGCAATTTTACAGTCCCCTTTCTCACCTCTTTCTCCATGCGCTCCTTACAGTGCCTCACATCCTCGCGCACTCCTCCGACCTCCTCACTCACTCCTCTTCTGATCTCCTCTCCCATCACTTGCATCTCCTGCCCAGATGCCACCCTCATCTGCTCCATTTCCTCCCTGTGAGCATCCAGTTTGGTTTCTACCCCCATTCTGACCCCCTCTATCTGCTGCTCCATTTGTTTAACTTCCCTTTCCGCTTGGTCCCTCATGTCCCTCAATTTGCCTTCCATACTGTTTTCTAACCCCTCTAACCCATTTTTCACTCCCTCTATCTGATTCTCCTGGGCAGCCATTCTATTTTCTACCCCCGTTAACCCATGTTTCACCTCTTTTATCCCGTTGTCTAACCCCTCAAATTTCTTTTCTAATCCCTCACCGGTACCCCTCATTTGGCCCTCTAATCGCCCACTATCAACCCTCATTTGCTCACTCTGAGCATCCATCCGGTTCCCCATTACCCCCATTTGGCCCTCCAATCGCTCACCCAATCGCTCGATTTGGCTCCCCATACTCATCTGTACAGCTGCCTGTAGCTGCGCAATGAGGGCCTGTATGTCAATCGGCTGCATGTTAAAGCCCGTTGATACAGCGGGCTCGGCTACCGCGCGCTCTTGCGAGGCGCCATTTTGCGTGCCTGCTACCCTCGCTGTTTCGCTCTCCTCATGTCCCTCATGTCCCTCAATTTGGTCCTGGACCGACCCTGCTTCACTCTCCCCTACCGGACCCCAGCCGTCTTGATCCGCCATAGCGCGACTTTCAAAATTCGGGTTTTGTAAAACAAAACGAATTTCGGCCGCTCCAAATTTTGACCAAATTTTTTTTTTTTTCCTCTATTCGTTTTTTTTTTCAAAATTTGGTCGGGCCTCGAATCTCACTCCCGACACCAATTGTTACAGACACGACTTTGATGTTAAAGTGGGCCGAGCGGAATGGCCGTCGTGTCCGCACAAATTACCCGACTATACTCGACGTTGACGAAGTCGCGCGATGCTGGCTCAATAAGAAAAAGAAGACACCCGGCTGGATTACAATAACACAATACGACACCCAGGGTTCAGTTCTCAAGACCTCCGGAGGAGGTTATATTAAGGCGGAAGGTTAGATTACAACTACAAGAGGTACAGCATAGAAAGACAAGCACTTAGACACACTCTTATATTATTCCCAACAGACGACAGATAAACGGGACAAGGCTGACTCACACGGGGATTGATGGCTAGGAAAGGCAGAATCGATGGCTCAAGGTGCACTCTTGGCTCAAGGACAGGGTACTGTACGGTCCAGTAGATGCAGGAGGTTTCACAGCGCTCGAGGTGGCGTCTTGTCGTCTCAAGCTGGGGGCGCATCTGACGTCACATCCGGCGCGGGGCCGCGTATATCCGGCGGGGAGTGACACGCCCTCGGCTCGTTAGCTCCGCCTCGTGGAATCGGCACGTTGCTTCTCATTGGGTGCGTGCGGGGGGTTTACCAGGCTCCGCCCTTGACGAGGAGCTGACAAGGAGCCCCTTCGTGGTAACCCCGTGGAGCGCATGGTCTATGGCGCTAATCGAGCCGGTGTGAGGACGCATCCTCCCCCGCTCCGCCGCCATCTCCTCTGTTGTTGTTGTAATTGTTGGGGAAGAAGATGGAAGGAGGTATGGGAAAGGTCCTAAACTCACTACTGATGCCATATAATCACATTCTGGTGCAACGAAGAGTCATAATTAATGGAGACGAGGCCTTAACTGACATAGAATAAGAATAACTAGGAAGATGTCCGAAAGTTGTCTACGTGTGGTGCGGTGGACCTGGGCACGACATTTAATGGGGGAATAAGGGGAAGGTCGGCTCTACTGATTGTTATTTACATGCAATGGGACTAGGGAATGGGGGATTGGGGAAAGTTGGGGAGTATTGGAGAAAATAGGGGAATATTTACAAGCGGATATGGAGGCCAAATTCCATATTCGCAACAATATATATATACATATATATATATATATATATATATATATATATATATATATATATATATATATATATATATATATATAGTATTCGTACAGTATCTATAAAATATTACCGGATGCATTTCTTTTCTTTGATAAATCTCTTTAAAATATTTAGTTTTTAGCACTAGTTTTCCCATCAGTTGTAACTTTTTTTAAATTTGATTTGAAATCCAAATTGGAATCCAAAGGCAGATTCAACATGTCTTGCCTGAAATAGAATACCTCTAAGTATTTCACATAGCCATGGTGCTCCTGGCATGTCGCAATTGTTTGCAACAAACAAAATACTCCCAGAAAAAAGATCCTCACAATGACGAATGTTGTTGCGTTCCATCCCAGACATTGAACTCGTGAAGTAGAAAAACTTTTGGCATCAATGGTATTTCAACACGACGCTTTACATCCAATTTCATTCTGTACTCTCATTCTCCCCCTCTCATTCTCCTTGTGACTATTCTGAGCTTTAATGAGTTTTTTTTGATGTTTTTCTTGTAGAGTTAAAATGTTAAATGTTTGACCAGAATGGAAATGAGTTTTTGAATTTTATTGTGTAATCCTTGCCTTCTTGCCCTTTCTTTCATCTTTTGCTCATTATGTAAATGTTCATTCTATGTTGGTTTTTAAGATTGGAATTTGATGTTATGTTGAAATTTGTCACAAAGAAAGAAAATAAAATAAAAGCAAACAGGAAACAGAAAGACTTCCACTACATTATTGTTTACTCATTTAGCAAATATGTATTTTTAACTGTTTAATGAATCAGAGCATAGTTTTTGGCCTAGGTAAGACCATTGATATATAATTACTAACTTTCTCTTTGAAAATAGAAACACCTAAGATTATTTTTTTTGTTATCAACATCTGGTAGGACGACCATATCCCATGATTGTTTTTAACAGCATTTGGTCTTTGAACCAATGACCTATCCATCTTGCGGACTATCAGTCAAAAGTACACTTGATACTTTCCTTCCCACTGTTAAAATGTTCAGCAGTAAAGGTTAATGGATGGTGTAGATGCTGAAGATGGTACAAACAAAGTGTTCTTTCAAATACTTACATTTAAGTATAAAAGATAAAACATAATAGTTGGTTATTAATCCCTCTGTCTGGAGGGGACTATGGGCTTGCTCACTGTCTGTCTGTCCGTCCGTTCGTTTATCCATACGTCCATCCCACGTATGGTTTTCTCTATTTTTCCTTACCCTTTAACATATTCAACTGAAACTTGGTACGTAGTTTTATTATGATAAGTTACAGGACAAGTTTGAGCTTTGAGGTGTTTCGCCAATTTTTCACGGAGTTATGCCCTTTTTGCTTGGAACAAGAACATCAATTGGGACTGGTCGAGTACATGTAATTCAAAACAATTCTTCCTTTTGTTAATACACCATCACACTTTGATTTTTGATTTCACACTTTTATTCACACTTGATGCGCCTTTGGTTTTAACTCTCCTTCTGTCTGCAATGTATATTGCCTCTTGTGACAGCCATTTAATTTAGCCTTCTTCGTTCTTCTTGCTTTTGGGATGTTGGTTTTGGTCTCTTACTTTACAATGTCTTCAACCTCTTTCCAAAACTCGTCTGCCATTCTGTCAACCAACATCAGCTCTGGCAATGTGTGCTGGCTGCCTACATGGTCATCCACCTCCTGCTCCCATGACTTCAATTAACCCTGATCGGAAGGATAAAATGAGGGTATGACACCTTTCCCAATGGTGGCCAATGGGTGATGGCTACCTCCTAGCAAAGGTTACCTCCTCTAAGAAGGATTTCTGCCTTTATCACATTAAAATCTTAGCCTTTAGTTTCAAAACCTGAACCTGAACCTGAAATAAAGAATCTTAAATTGATATATGTGATAAAATTACATGCCCAGACCAGGAATCGAACCCAGGTCCTCTGGAAAACTGTACCAGTGCTCTGCCATGACACGAATTCGCCCCCCCCCCCCCCCATTGGAAGACCCTCTCGCTTAACTTCTCCTGACGTTTAGCGTATTTGCCACCACTTCCAATTTGTCGGGTTCAATGTTGGGAGATCTGCTGTGAACTGGGAAAAAATGTCTTTTTTTTTTTGTCTTTTTTACTTGATCAACTGATTTTACCTTGTTCAGAACTTTGTATTTGAAAAGCGCTATATAAATAAAATATATTATTATTATTATTATTATTAAATAAAAGCACCCTCATTATAATGAAAGTCAGCACAGAGAACAAAACCTATGGCCCTATGAGTACACAATTCATTCACAATGGGAGAGAGGGGAGGAGGAAAGCTTTTTCAAAGGATACAAGGGATCAATACTGCTCCAAGATCAGGACGATGAGGTCTCCAACCCACAGCATAGACCCATGAGCAACACAAACCAGTGGGCAGCACAGGCAAGCCCACAGCCACGTCATCCAGCAGAGGGACGTGAAGCATCCAGTGGGGGGAAGACAGCATAGGGCAGAGAGAATAGAGAGAAGAGCATGTCATGTGGCCAGAGCACAGCCTCACAAGAGAGACCTCAAAGGGCAAAGAAAATTTGGAAGGGCCGCCATCCACAAGAAGGCGAACAGCGCGTGGACATGCCCTTTTATCCCCTCCCCTGCAGCCACACCCTGGGCATCTCAATGTTCTTTGGTCACAGTCAGTGATGTAGCATCACCACCTCTGTGGTGACACCAAGCGGAGCCCTCACCAGCGGCATAACCACAACGGCATGATGCCTTCCCCTGTGCACCAATCACAGCATTCTCTCAGGGGTCTTTGTAATGGCCCTATGCTGGACACCTTTTACTCAGAGGGTGTGCCGTGAAGGAGGTTTCTCTGCTCAAACACAAACTGCTAACATTTCCAAAATTCACAACTCTCCTTACTTTGCCTGGATGTCATGCCTGATTCATATAGGGGACACTTACAAATGACACCTTCCCATCTCATACCAATGTTAAAGGGGAACCCAAATGTTCAGACCACCTCAACGGTAATATATGCCTCCATACCCTACAAAATAGATATGATGAGTCTTTTTCCAATTTATAAAGAAGGTAATTTTGCAATTAAAAGTCGAAATCTTCTTCACAATTAGTCATGACATCGCACCAGGAAGTTGGTCACCAAATATATACTGTCATTGGGTTACATTGCAGTACGATCCAACTCAAATAGCGAATAGTTTTTGAACTTCTGCAAATATGCTGGATCGATGCATCCTTGGTGGTTGTTGTAATAAAAACCGAGATGGTTTCATGCCACACCATTGGCTGAAATATCCGAGGGTTGCCAGAAATTGGATGAGGCTTGCCTGAAATACCTGAGTGTGGATCAGGCCTACAAAATGTTCACTTTTGTGATAGGAACATTTTACAGAACACTGTTGTGAAACAACAAAGATGGCTACATGTGGTGTTTATCCACCACGATTGAGAGAGGATGCCATCCCCACGATTAAGCAGAAGAAACAGCCGTCGCTTGAACCTGTAACACCATCTCTACCGAGCTACCAGCATATGGACATGGGTAATTTCAGCAGTAAATCAAACACCTGTGTTGACCTACCGGCGACCGATCTCACCTCGCCACCACCCTTCCCTCCCCTCTCCACTGAGCAGGACATCAACACAGCACACATGCACGTGCTGTGTTGTGTTGTGTCCGTGTTGTGTCCGTGTAGTGACTGTGAAGTGTCTGTGCTGTGTTGTGGAGTAATATAACCGATTTATCAATTTATGCAAAATCCCTGATAAGCCCATCAATTGAATGGGAAAACAAAACCTAACAATATGTAGTGAACATGGGACCAGCGTTTTCATCTGCACTACTAACACTGCCATCTTCAAACACCATCTCTGTCTGAAATGCTCACATAAAACTCGAAATGATATGGCTCCACAATTCCCCTGAAAAAGTTCCAATCACCAATTTTGTCTCCAATTGTTTCTTCAAAATCCCACTGATCTGTTTCAACTTACAGAGAACCATCAGAGTTGCTAATTATTATGGAATCAGTATCGGAATCCAAGCTTGAATCACACTGTTTCTTTATGTAAACTGCCATTTGGATCAAGGCGAGTTCATAGTGTGACGTCACTGGCAAAATCGAAATCTTTTTTTCTTTTTTATATTTTTGGAAAAAAAAAATCTTTCTAGGTATGTACTTTGTGAATTGCAAAAACAAAAACAAATTTTCATTCTCCTCAAATGATTTTCAATGGTTTTCGGGAAAAAATAATTATTTTTGGGTTCCCCTTTAATGAAACCAACCCTCATGGCACACAAAAGAACAACAGAACTTCTTCTTAAGGGGTCACTCGTTACAAAAGTGCTTTAACCTATGCAAAGACATGTACCACTCTAACATATAAACATGCTACCCAATTGTACCCCCTCCAATGTAACAATATATCCTTACTAAACTTCGTGTGTGTGTGTGTGTGTGTGTGTGTGTGTGTGTGTGTGTGTGTGTGTGTGTGTGTGTGTGTGTGTGTGTGTGTGTGTGTGTGTGTGTGTGTGTGTGTGTGTCGCGCTACTCCTACAGTTCTGGGCGCCGATTCCATCCAGACTTGCTACATAGGATCAGCATGACCCTATGTAAATGTGTATCATGTAGCGCCGCCTCCAGGTGGGAAAGGGTATTACAAGTACCCACCCTTTACAGTACAGCATTCCTGCCCCCACGTTTTCCAGTGCAGTGAGTTGTTTTGAATTATAAGCAGTAGGCATGTTTTGGATTCATGCATGTAACCCGTGTTATTTGTTTTATTTTCGAGAGCGATTGATAGAGTGGTCCATGTGTTTACATGGGTGTTGCCTATACACCGCCCAAATAAAGGTATGTGTCATAAGAACATGTTGCATGCTTGGATCAAGACCTCCGATTGGGCAGGTATATATAAACAATCAGATGGTCTTTCAGCCAAATTTTTCTCAAATAATAGCAGGAAAAATAAAATACATGCCATCTTGTAGTTTGATCGCCAGGTTATCCTGTAGCAATGCACGTTAACACTAATATAGATAGCATTTCGTCGTTAGTAAAAGCTCAAATCAGTGTGGGAGTGAAATTTGCAGTTATAATGCATGGTGAGTGTGATAAAATGACCAATCTGACTTTAGCTCAAGACCGCATTAGTGCAGGAAAATCTTCCTCTTGTAGGCAACACTTCGACTAGGAACTTGTGTGGCTGAGATTTATCAAAACACGATGATATGTCAATAACAAGATACTTTTATGCGATGTGTCATTGATCTTTTTCATTTTTACTGTTATTAAACTTTGGAATCGAGCATCCCTCAATATTACCTGTTTATTATTTACTCATGACATTATATAATAAGAATATCATATCATTAATAGTGAATGTGGAATAATATAACGAATAATATGGAATTATGAATATTGAATGCCATCGCATTCATCCTGCATTACCACTGAAGTTTGAGTTGCAGTAATTGTCTTTCTTTTTACTGCTTCTTTGAACACAACTGAATTGTTATAAAAACTTTCTAGATACTCTCTTAGAGCTGTATATTTGTTCAATCTTTCAAAGCCATTAATTAATTTCAGTCGTTAGCTACTTAGAGCCCAGCCTGTCTTTTTCAGATTGTTCTGTAGGATCTTAGTGTCTGTGCTTGTAATGCAAAGAATCTCTTGACTGAATATATCGACATTCTATCAAAATCTATCTATAATCTATATTGTTGTGGATCCCCGGGTCTGTCGACGTACTAAGGGTCGGGTTAAGACCCCGTTTCCCCACAGACACCGGGTCCACGGGCCGTCGACCGCAAGACGAAACTCACAGCCGGCGGGTTGCGTAGCAACTCCAATCGCCAATCCACCAATCATGGGTCGAATGGTTATCGATCGTGACCCAAATACCTTCAAGACCACATGGCTGGGAAGACCTGGAATTGAACCCCCCCCCCCCCCCACCCCCCGCGTTCCCACACCTTATTCTAATCAGGTGCGCCTAGCGGATCGCGGGCCTAATTGAGCAAACGGATTTGGTTTCGGACGATGCTGGGTCAATGGGTTAGAGGACGCACATGAGCAGGTCAAAAGGAAACAAAATGTACACGTCATTTATTTACAATGGTACAGAAAAAAGGACAAGAAGCAGACTTGACAATTCTTACCTATCTTAATCCCAACATAGGCGCCTGGCACACACACATGTGGTGAATCACACACCGGTTAAACTCGTACCGGTGGAAGGGCCGACGATGACTTGGGTCCGGCAGTTCCCGCGTGTGGCACACGGATCGATCCGGCAGACAGCACGAAGGAGGATCGCACAGAGGATGACCCAGCACAGCGGACGACCCAGCATGGGTGAAGAACCAGCTTGGAGGACGAACGAGGAGGGCAGCACGGACGAACCAGCTCGTAGGACAGCCAGCTTGAAGGACGAACGAGGAGAGAGAGCCCGAAGCACGATCGGCACGGGCCTTTATCTGGTGGAATGTCCTTCTAGAAGGTTACATGGCCTCCCATTGGCCGAGGTTGGTCACGTGTGGTCATTCCCTGCCCCACCTCCCCCCCACCTCCTTCTGAAAGGTTCCACGGCCTCCCATGGGCCGAGGTTGGTCACGTGTGGTCATTCCCAGCCCCCCCCCCCCCCCCCCCCAACCACCTCCTTCCGGAAGGTTTCATTCTCCACCTCCTTTTGGAAGGTTTTACTCCCCGCCTACCACTGTCGCGGTTGATCACGTGGACTGTTCTTCGCCGCACATGAAAACAACGTCTTCTTTCAACCATACGGAGGGTTGGAATCCTGCCTAACTCAACGAATATCTGCTTTAATTACTACACAATGGAAAGGGAGCTAATTTTTACATTTAATAATAAATAACTGACTAATGCAGGCAACATGTTGTCGTGTAAATAACTAGAGGGGGTGCCCTTTATTGCAAAACCGTAACAATATTATTATAAAGGGAGCCACCTCTGTCTGTCTGTTTGTCGTGATATAACATGAGAACGGATTAACGGATTTCAATAAATCCAACCATGGTGGATTCAGGGAACTCCCGGGAGTGTTTGTGATCTGAATACAAACAAACAAACAAAAAAAAAAAACTTATGGATACATGGGCACACGTGGTAAACCTACAAACGCCAACTTGTGACTGATTATCCTCGCACCTAATTATAATGACATCATAGGAGTAGGATCTGCTAACAATCCTTTTTCGTTCTTGCTCCAGACATTATCATTAGAGTTTGTTTGTTCTTGCCATGGCCCGTGCGTAATATGTACCGTACCGCAGACAGTTTGATCAAAAGAAAGAGAGGCGGATGGGAGGGTAAAAACTTATTTTTATTTTGATCTTCCTCTTGGTGTGTTGTTGTATATTATTTGCAATTCAACATCTAAAAAGGCTATGCTTAATATCCTATTAACAATCCCTGAGTGTATAGCTAGGCCGGTATCTTTACACCGCCTAATTCTATTTTTTCACATTAATAAAATCCAGGATTTTTTTTTTTTTTTGCAATCACACAAAGATTGGTATTCCCATCAGTGAAGCGATGGGTCTTATATATTTTAGTACATAGTCAGAGAGAAGAATCCTTAGACATTCTTGATTAGTATATTAGTTCGTTCATTCACTAACGGTGTGTACCCCGGTTTAGAATAGGTACACCGTATCCCTGCGCATCGTAAGAGGCGACCAAAGGTTGGCGTCAGGAAGGGCATCCGGCCATAAAAAACATTGCCTCAAACAGTGAACCATGATTGTCATGGGGCCCGCAAGGCTACCCCCCGCTCTAGCGGGGAAAAATGGCCTTAAAACGATCATTCATTCATATATATTCATTCATTCATTTGTATACATCACGTGGCTACGGGTTTGCATAAGTTCTTGCAGGGGTATGGTGGGGCCTCCAATGCGGCGCTCATGTAGGTCAGAGCAGGAATTTGACTTGACCATGGTGCCGGTGATGGTTCACTTACTCTTCGCGAAGGACACTGAAGAATTTTTAACATCAACCAACCAATGCCGGCAGTTGTGACGCCCAGTTTAACCTCACCTCACCCTGCCTATGAAACGTAGGGGCAAGACCCCTGGCGTGTTGTATATTATTTTGACTGCTCACCTGGTAGCATAAACAGTATATTGCACCGACTAATGGTATTTTCAACCAATTTCAATGGTTGCTAGAAGACAGGGCAACATGTAGAATCATACTAACATAATGATAAGACTTTAAACAAACATAGAAAAACATACCTATTTTGGGGGGCAACCACTCCCTCTCCCAACCCCATATACCTCTTAAGACCCCAATTTTTCTAATGCCTTGATCAAACATTGGTACATACATTATGGGTGATTAAGGTTGTGGTGAAGTTTCATCGAAATAGTGTGTGTAGTTTCATAGGAAAAAGCAAATTCCTATTTTGGGGGGTCAAACCTGGATCCACTTTGACCCGGGTAAAACCCCCTTGTATCCCGATTTTTATGCCTCCGCCCCGAAGGTGGCCTGAGGCATTATGTTTTCGGGTTGTCCGTCCGTCTGTACGGGAGAAACCTCGTTTTTCTAAGCAACCACATGTCCGATTAAGACGAAACTTTCAGGGTAGGAGTGACACCCATGCAGAATGTTTTATGATTATTGTGACGTCATCAGGCATGTGGTATGGCAGCCATCTTGGAATAAACGCAAATAATTAAAATATATATTTCTCAGAAACCACTGAATGGAAAAATTTGAAACTTGGCAAATTGTCAAGTACTCTCAATGGGGAACACAACCATGATAATGATGACATCATAGGTGAAGTGTTGGACCAGCCAAAAATGTTATAATCGAATTCTTTATCCTAAAAATCTGAAATTGCATGCACATGATCTATGACTCATTTGCATTGAAATAATAAATTTATGACATCGTAGGTCACATGGTTTGGTAGCCATATTGGATTAAACCTAAAACCGAACAAAAACATCTTCTCCCAAACCACCAAATTGATTGACTCGAAACTTTACGTGTGTCATTGACTCAGCATGGCGATTAAAAGACGATCACAAAAACATCATTGGTCACATGGTGGGGCAGCCATATTGGATTGAAGGAAAATATTAAATAATTCTATTTATTTAATATTTTCTCATATTACACTATTTTCTTACCCTATTTCCTTACCTAAACCACTTACGCTATTGATGCAAAATTTTACAATTATCTAGCACCACTGTTGCATATAGTTTGAAAATAATGACATCATAGGTCATGTGGTTTGGCAGCCATCTTAGATAAAAAAACGAACTTTATCCGATCAACACGAAACTTCACAAACATGATCCTCTACCCATACATATGCAGAGTGTACATTTTTCATGTCATATGTCATGTGGTGTGGCAGACATATTTGGCTGAGAAAAATATATTTCTGGTCTCTGGTCAGCGTGCGCATCGATTTTGACCCTGCGCGTCAACAAAAAAAAAAATTTTCCAACGGTATCTACAACAGCGTGCGCCTGTTGTTGCCGGGCCGGCGCGCTATCTCGGGAAATACGGGTCTGTGATGGTCGCCATTGGTATCGACGTTCGCACACAGTTCTCCCCTAAAAAAAGTAAGATTAGTTTGTCCAAATCCAACCAGCCGTTCCAAAGATATGAGTAGTTTTGTGTCGTGACGTCATGAATCCAATCGGCTGGATATTGTCATTTATTGAAACGAAGACGTTCTTTCTCGGGTTCGTGTGAAGCAACTAGAAGGCCTGGAGAGCTGCGGGTGGTCTCGTTAGTTAGGCCTGGATCCTATCTCGTTTGTCATGAATTTGTAGGTGTCTGTGATAACCTGGTGGACTGGGAGAAGAGATCGTGGGAGACCATCGGCCTGTTCGACCACTTGCGCATACGCAGTGTTGACGCGATCGACGCATTGGAATGTTTGACGGTACGGCGAGGCGATCTCGAGAACGAAACGGCAGTCTATAATATGCTTGAAGAACTTAATGATTTTCAGAATAAATACATTTCAAAATAACTTAAGCTTGTGTTCATTATTTACAAAAAGGCCTACAAGTCCCATTGGCTGGCTTTAATTTCTCTCTGGACGGCGCCACGGCAGATGAGGAGGACCGCAAGGCATGAGGACACAAAAAACAACACCTTTATATGTGCAATCCATGATTTTCAAAAAAAGAAAAGAAAAAAAAAACCGCATCGCCGCATCAATTCTGGAACTTTGGTCTGACCAGAGACCAGCAATATATATTTTTTCGGCCTTAGCTTGAAAGCCGATATTTTAAAAAATCCCTTCTCTGAAAGAGCTTCACCGATCGATGTGAAACCTGGCAAGGCTGGTGAAAATGTGATAGTTAAAAACAGCTGAAGGGCTTTAAATCAAACTTGTTTATTTTTAAGATGGTGAAAGAGGCCATCTACCCGTTGGGGGACTATGCGGAGGCATATTGGCAAGATCTGCCAGCAACCCTCTTATGGTTAAACTGCCAAAATCTAGGCTCTCTGCTCACCTTCACTCTTTCATTCCCCTTTTCTCCCGCCTCTGGAACAAACTCCCCCACTCCCTTCAATCCCACCCCACCCTCCAGGTCTTTAAAACAGCTGTTCACCACCATCTCTTATCTTCCCCCATCCAAAACCTTGATCTTTTCTACCCCCACTAATTCACCCCAGATACACTTTTTTGAAATTCCAACTTCTTTCCTGGAAGTCCTTGCAGTGTCCATATGTTTTATACCTCTCCCACATCTACCCAAGCCCTCTCCCTCCCACATTTCTCTCGATCTCCCTGCTCTCAAATGTTGTGTTTGTGTCCTTCCCCCTCTCTCCCCAACTTGTCTACCGCTCCGCTTATTTTGTGTTTTATGTGTCGGTTTGAGTTTTTGTGTGATTGTTAGCTCTTTCACTAGCCTCGATCCTGTATACAAAAAAAACTTTTTAAAAACTGTCGCATTGCTCCAGTTTTAATGCCGTGAACAAACTTAGTCAGAACAACAAATATCATTTGTGCCAAATTTGGTCGCAATCCAGACGAATTACCAGACGGCATCAGCCCACAGGTCCTAGAATCCTGCTCTGCCGCTCTATCTCACTCTCACTCTGTTCTCTTCACCCTGTCTTTTGCTCAAGGTCATCTGCCATCTGCTTGGAAATCAGCAAACATTACCGCTTTACACAAAAACGGTGCAAAAACAGATCCTTGCAACTACAGACCAATCAGCCTGCTCCCAATAATCAGCAAGATCATGGAATCAATCATCGCTTCTGACATCAAATCCTTCCTCTTCTCCAATCGCTTGATCTCGGATCATCAATTTGGATTCAGACCAGGTCATTCTACTCTGGACATGCTCCTTCCTCTGTCTCATCAACGGATGGAGGTCCTTAATGCCAAACAGGAAAGCAGAGCTGTCTCCCTCGACATATCACATGCCTTTGATACGGTCTGGCACCCCGCTCTGCTCACCAAACTCTCCTCCTATGGTAGCCATGGAAATATCCACGCATGGCTTGCGGACTTCTTCTCTGGTCGTAATCAACACATGGCTATGAATGGTTTTCTCTCATCTCCCCTTCCTGTTCAGGCTGGAGTTCCCCAAGGCAGTGTTCTGGGACCTGTGCTTTTTCTGGTCTTCATCAATGATCTTTCCGACTCTCTGTAAAATCTTCTCTATCTCTTTGCTAACGACTCCACTCCCTGCCGCTCCATTCCTCATCCCTCAGATCGGCAGTCTGCAGCCTCCTCACTCTCTGCAGACCTGGACAAAATCACAGACTGGTCAAACAAGTGGAACATGTCTTTCAATCCTGACAAATCTCACACTCTTACTATGTCTCTCCAAAAAGACCGACGAGGCAACCCTCCCATCTACATTCTCAACAATCCTCTCAAAGAAATTCTGTCACTCAAGCTTTTGGGTCTCACGATCTGCATGATCTTTCCTGGGAAAACCACATTTCCAAGCTGGCCTCCAAAGCCAGTCGGTGACTGGGCATCCTCCGTCGTGCAAAATCCTTCCTTGGCACACCTGAGCTCCTCACCACATACAAGGCTTTCATCCACAGCCCACAGCTCAATGGAATACTGCTTAATTCACCCCAGATCCACTTTTCTGAAATACCGACTTCTTTCCTGGAAGTCCTGGCAGTGTCCATGTGTTTTTTGCCTCTCCCCCCCCCCCCCCCCCTTCCCATGCCTCCTCCCCCCAAGCCCTCTCCTTCCCACAGATCTTTCAATGTCCCTGCTCTCAAATGTTGTACTTGTGTGCTTCCCTCTCTCTCCCCATGGTGTCTCCCGCTCCCTTTATCATATGTTTTATGTGTCAGTTTGTCTTTTTGTGATCAATGTTATCTCTTACACGAGCCTCGATCTTGTATACAAAAAATTAAAATAACATAAATTCCAATCAGCGGTTTCGGAGAAGAAGTTTCAAGTGTTTACGGATGGACAGACTGACGGACGGTTGAACGGACAACGAGCCATCGCATAACTTCATTCCAGGTGAGCGAAAAACCAGGATAACAGTTTGTAGTACTTTCAAATCCAGGCTAGATATTGGTGTGCAACTGTACATACCTCTTATCTATCCCACCAGTTTGTGATTAGTTGGGAAAATACACACACAACCATCAACCTTAAACAGATCACAACTGTCAATCTGAAACACCCTCTTCATACCTATGAATCATTCCCAGCACCCCTATATACCATATATAACAACATCAACAACAACAAAAATAACATTTTCAGTAAATTGTGATTAGCTTTCTTAAAGCAACAAAAATATGCATTTTTGCAGCATTTGCAACATGAGCCTTATTTCCAAAATGTTTTGAGATTAAGAAGAAGCAGCAACGACGAACTTCGTTTCAATTTTTGTGTGTGATGACTTTTTCAATGACAAATAAAGCAAGACTATATCGACATGTGGTGGAGGCTGAAATGATGAGCATAATAATGAATGCAAAGGACAGATCTATTGTACTCAATCAAAGCAGCACTATTTTGTGTCAAGCTTTCGTATAAATCAAAATAGGATGGCATATGTTAGTACCTCGTTGCATTCATCCAGCATATCAGCTGTCCATGACTTATTAAAGCCTCGTCGCCATGTTTGCGTGCACATTATTAATAATCCACACCCGCCTTTTAGTCCGTATAGTTGGAGGACTTGTTGGAACAACAGTATTGAAATTGCAACTTGGAAGATTCGTCTATAAAACGAGCGATTCCTGTCAATGCTCAAAATACCATTTTATAAAAGGCAAACTGCATGCAAACAAATGCTACTGGAATTGTGCGAGACTCTTCTATATGTGCTCACAAGGGCAAGTTTGATCAATATGAAAACAAATAGAACTAGAACACCACTCAGTAGAGCGCATACTCCCACCGTGGGTCAAGTTGGATTAGTACGATTTCACAAAAGTTTGAGGGAGTAGTTCAGTGACAACACAAGACAAAACACAACACAGATATATATTTAGAATATATAGAAGATAATGTTAAAAAAACAAGGCAATTTCACTTACATTTTCGGATTCAGCGTTCAATTCTATATAAGTGAGTGTATTTTGAGGCATGTGAGACTTCATTTTAAATTGTAAGCCAGGAAAAAACGTTCGTTTCATTCATTCCTTAGGGATACCTACAACATGTAAAACTGGCCCAAACGTGAAAACAAAACTCGCTCATTTTAAGTCGTACAAACTAATGCGACCACTCATTCTTCTGGGAAGAATCCCGTGCACATGCTTGTCACACTTATAACTCACCTAAGTCTTTATAAGTTCATCAAATACTGGCACCGCGATTGACATTCGCTGAGGTAAATACTAAATGTTATCTCTTCTGAGGTAAAAAAAAAAACAAAAAAAAAACGGTTTAAAGCATTATACGTATGAAACGATACATTTTATGAAACGGGGAAACCTAATACACACTTTGGTGGTTTTAAAATGACAGAATATGTCTTTATTAGGAAAAAAAAAAAAATGAACATTGAAAACGACGCTGCTAAAAAAAAATACTCCACTAACGCATAACCACGAGTTTAAACTACATTTACAACAAATATGAAAACTATTTTCATATCGCAATGTTAAATATAGAATATATAGAAGATAATGTAAAAAAAAAAAAAAGAGCCCTATCTTCCAATGGTAAAAAAAAACCTTCAAAAAAATTCCTGCATCTGGAATAATATCCTGAGCTTCACCAAAAACGAACCAATTCTTCCTTATCCCAAGGGCAATCATCCCACCTATTTTCATCCAAATCCGTTCAGAACGTTTCCAGATATCTTGTGTGTACACACACGTACACACACACACACGTGTACACACACACACACACACACACACACACACACACACACACGTGTACACACGTGTACACACACACACACACACACACACACACACACACACACACACTAATCTCTGACAAAAGTAACAATACCTAATACTAACCTTTTAAAATCGCTGAAGTGCAAATTGATCCGCCGTGGATAAAAAGAGGAATTCACGTTTCGGCCTTTACCCTTCGTCGGGACGAGGGAAGAAAGAATGGGGCGTGTGCCGGTGCAGAATTAAGTCAGCAAAAACACGTCATCGCTCACGTGACGGGGGTGCGTAACGCCGATTGGACAGAGGTTTACGCGTCATATGTGCCGTATTGCCCAGAGTAAAATCGTCAAGAGAAAAGAGGAGGGCTGAGCCGTTTGTTACTACTAGGGCATTGCCCGTACGTGGGTGCCCGTTCCTTGCCAAAAAAAAAAAAAAAACGCTACCCGTACGCTCTACCCCGCCCGTACGCCCGTAAACAAAAAAAACAACGCTCTTCGCTTCCGCCCTTCGCTCTGACTGAATTGGGAGAAATAATGCGCATAAGAAATCGAATTACGTACCGTAATGGCGGTCAGCTCGTAACGCGCTCAGCTCCGCTCGTCTCACATCGGCCACGCCTACGCAACAAAGCGTTCTGTGATTGGCTGCCGGAAGTGAAGTCTTCACTGTCCGGAAGTTCGCAAATCGCAGTTACGATGAATCGTTTTAATTTAATCGCAGTTTGAATTCGTTTTAAAACATAGTTTAACGGCAACATAGTTTTCCAACGTGAAATAAATGAATACGCTGTCAAATGTGCCGTCCGAGGCAGAGTCTGATCGCCACGTTCGGCACACGTGATAACTCGCTGCTCTCTGATTGGTTGAATCGTTTTTTGGACATAGCTCGGTAAGTACTTGTCCGATTAATATGAAACCTTGAAAAGGCACATCCTCGGGTCCCCAGCAATATACCTGGCAAGTTTAAAGTATATCGGACCCGTGGTTGTCGAGAAACAGCGGTCACAGACAAACAAACACACAGACACACAGACACACAGAGATTACTGGAATTATAGATAGATATACTCTGTGGATGTATTTTTTTTTTTATTTCGCATCTTACTTTAGCACTTTGCTTTACCTCGATGTGAAATGGATACACATCTTATATAAATACAGCACCAATACTATGCATTTGCCCACTGTCTGCAATCTGATGCTTTCTCGGTTTTTTTTTCCTGCACATTCTGAGCTGTTCTTGGAAAGGTGTAAATGGTTAGAGGTGCTGAAGGGGATAAAAAGAAACAAACTTCTGTCTACCATAGCTTAACGGCCAAGTGCTTTCATTTGCAATGTGCCAGCCCTTTAATTAGGCTGTGCAGAAAATCGCTCATCACTTGCTATGAACAATAAAATTATCTGCTCTTTGTGACGGAAAAGCAATCAAAGTGCTAGAGATTGAAACAATCCTCCATTAGAAATTAAATATTTTGTATTTGGTGTATGTGTGTGTGTGTGTGTGTGTGTGTGTGTGTGTGTGTGTGTGTGTGTGTGTGTGTGTGTGTGTGTGTAGGCCTGTGTGTGTGTGTGTGTGTGTGTGTGTGTGTGTGTGTGTGTGTGTGTGTGTGTGTGTGTAGGCGTGTGTGTGTGTGTGTGTGTGTGTGTGTGTGTGTGTGTGTGGTTGGTTGTTATCTCCATATGCGGGTTTCAAAAGGTGAAATGGAGCCTGGAGCACTCCCTGGTCTCACATGTGTGCACATATATATATATATATATATATACATATATATATAGTATATTGTTACGTTTGTGTGGGTAGGGGATGAAATACCACAGTGTAGGCAGGATTTTATAAATTAGCACGGACCGCGTGCGAGTAGGAAGCCCATCTCGATGTATGCAAGTAGAAAAACTGAGCTTAAGGTTATTTATGTGTTCTTCCCCCTGGTGGGGGGGGGGGGGGAAGACATGCTAATTAGGTAGGGTATAAGGGTAGTTCTCCCAGTATGTGATTGCCTCCTGTGATTTCCCCTATGTTCTTACAATTATAACAAGCCGGCCATAAAAACCCACATCTTTACAATTATAACAACAATAACGAGCACTCCATTAAACCACAACTACTAGCATAAATGCCGACAGTACCCGGACATTATGATCCACAATTAACCCCACCACACCAACCGACTAAGGAGGAAGGCCACACCCCCGGAATGGGATGAGGGGCGTGGAAACTATCGTAACCGGTAGACCACGCCCCGAGCTTCATCATTGGTCGAGGCCGACCATGGAGCGATTGGGTGGAACTCGGCAATAGGTCGGGGTGAAGAGTGAAGGTTCGAGGAGGAGGAGGAAGAATCTCTCTCTCAATCTCTCTCTCAATCTCTCTCTCAATCTCTCTCTCAATCTCTCTCTAAATCTCTCTCTCAATCTCTCTCTCTCTCTCCCTCTCTCTCTCACTCTCTCTCTCTCTTGCTTGGTGGGGGGCAGTCACGTTTTCTCATGTGCGATCGTGAGGAGAAATTTCGTAGCTCGGGTGGACTTTTGCAATCATGAGAAGGGGGTGTTAGTGGCGGTTTGTGGGTCCGTGTTGTGCTTCCCCGGGCAGCTGAGGGACCCGAGGGAGGACTGCCCTCAAAAAGGACCTTACATTCGTGGCGCTGAGGAGCGGCCATCTTGTGCGCTTCCTGCCTGTGGGGCTTCGAGCTTTGATGACCAGCAAGCTCATAAAAGTCTTGTTGAGCAAGCTGAGTGCCGGCCGATATAACAAGAACATTGTTTTATTTTTATTTTATCATTCCCCTGTCTGTTTTTGAGTCAGTCCATGGAGGTACCTCAATTAGGATTTAGATTTTCCTCACCATTCATTTTATTTCCATGCTTTAATTTCAATAAATCCATTATAGTACATTTCAATTGTTGCGTCGTGTTTCTGTATATGTGGGTTTCGGATATAACCCCCACGAGCTCCATGCAGGTAAGCACCCTGTTGCCTTTTGTCCAGCGCGCCAAAAACTGCCGACAATTTTTGGCTTGATCGCCTCAGAGTAAAGACGGAACGGCTATCCATCCAAGGCTGGTCTTCATCGGCCGCAGACTTGACAATATATCTTCTATATATATATAAAAGAAAGTTTTTGTTTGTTTGTTTGTCTGCGCGAGCTAATCTCTTGAACGGTGAAAGATAGGAAGAAACCTCCAATACAAAAAATGTTGGGACGGGCCCCTGGAAGGTTTTAGGCTAGGTGGCGAGGCCGGTCGAGGCCCATCCACCTCGGTCGGGCTGGGCCCATTTCGCAATTAAAAGCTGAGCTGAATTATGGTAGTCAATCTTCTACGGCCGCGAGTAAAAGCTGAATTATAGTAGCAAATTCATTCAAAAAGAACTAAAAATGTCGGGACGGGCCCCGGGATGGTTAGAGACTAGGTGGCGAGGCCAGTCGAGGCCGCTTCGGCCGGGCTGGGCCCATTTTGCAATTAAAAGCTGAGCTGAATTATAGTAGTCAATCTTCTACGGCCACGAGTAAAAGCTGGATTATAGTAGTAAATTCATTCAAAAAGAACCCGGGCAACGCCGGGTGCTTTCGGCTAGTATATATATATATAATAATTATATATATATAATATATATATATATATATATATATATATATATATATATGTTACGGTTTTCCGCTGCCCTTCTTAACCTTACCAAGGGGGGATTAAGCCCCTTGTTCTTTCTGGGCTTGGCAGAACCGAGAGACTTGAAATGCCTCTTCCGGGCAAACGCAAGGTAGGGTTTCGGGACCAAGTCTCGCTCGTACTTAAATACCTGCGCCGCCATGGAAGTGGGGAACCAAGCCTCGCACGAGCCACGTGTAATTTGAGTACACCGAGCGGATTGCGTACCACGTGGTCTGTACAGTCACTGTTAATATTGGACCCCGATTAGAGCGGTTTTACTCGTACCACGCTTAGCCAATGAGGGAAATTACAAGAACGATCGAATGGAAGGAAGAACACAGGTTTAATTATTATTCCCAATATTATGTACAATGATCGGTAGAAGCAGAGACACAGAGCAGAACTTAATCAGTCTTATCCTTGTGCCCAGACTCGGGCCCGTTCACACTCACACAGGGAATTGCAGGCAGGATGATGTTCAGGCCAAACGCGCCGACTTGGTCATCCAGGAACGGCCCCGTCCGGCTCTCCTCAGTCACAGCACGTCCCGCGACGATGGCAAGCAGGCGGTGGAAGGATCCTGTAGCGCATCTCCCGAACAAAAGCAGATGATGAGGCAGGAAGGCGGGAAATGTACGCGTCTCTCAGCGCGGCTGGCGGTTTCACAGCGCGTTATCACTCGCGTAACTCAATGCACTATATGCGGCTCGGCTTCAAGCTCAACCGAGCGTCACTTTCATATGAGCGCGTATCCTGGTTCATGCGCGTCTTTTGCCAATCTCGTATCTTTCAAAGTCCTCCATTGCTGTAACTCACGCACTGCTAGATGCCAACTCAGCCCTCGTACCTCAATTGCTCATGGGGGCTTTGCGCGACGGGTTATATCGACACGCCCTGGACCTTCTCGAACCTTCCAACCATGCACTGTGACGCAGTTCTGCAGCCGCACCCTCCGAGCCCTGATTGGCGGCTCGTGCTTACCGTCAGCTTCTTTGCCGCCCTCATTCGGTCCCTGCTCGATTTGCCAGGCCGGCCTTGTGTTAATTCGCGCCAAAAAGCCAAGGCAGCACAAAAAGACATGAGGCAATAGAGGCGGGATAAGGCAATGGAAGTATGAGAAGGACCTATTCTCCTTACTCTACTCAACACAGAACTAACACAGGAAAGGACTACGTAGTGTCTTCAAAAAGTATTCGACCTTTATTTTTCGTGCGTAAAAAAAAAGAAGCTAGGGAGGCGTTGATTGGTGCACGTATGTAGGCGATCCTAATGCGCATGCGTGAATTTTTTCCCACCTGCAGAACCTGTCATTCGACGGCAGACCGCCGATGAGTGAGGACATGTAGGTGAGCGCCGTCGGATTTTCGTTTTTGACAAAATGACGGAAAAACTTGAACAACGCACTTTCACCGTACTGCATCAAATTTTGAGTTTCATCAAACTTGCATCAAAACTGCAACTTGGTTTCTGGGTCGTACCCATAAACCCAGGACTCATCGCCAGTGATCACTGTGTTGAGGAAGCTGGGATCGCTGTTCACAGTCTCCAGCATGTCCTGTGCGATCTCCAAACGGAGTTGCTTCTGCTCAATCGTTAGCAGCTTTGGTACGAGCTTCGCTGAGATTCTCCTGAAGCCCAAATCCTCCTTCATAATGGAATAAACGGTGTTGAATCTTGCGAATCGTTTCCACTTGGGAATCACCAAGCTTTACACAAAATTTGATGCAGTAGCGTTGTTCAAGTTTTTCCGTCATTTTGTCAAAAACGAAAATCCGACGGCGCTCACTTACATGTCCTCACTCATCGGCGGTCTGCCGTCGAATGACAGCTTCTGCAGGTGGGAAAAAATTCACGCGTGCGCATGAGGATCGCCTACATACGTGCACCAATCAACGCCTCCCTAGCTTCTTTTTTTTTACGCACGAAAAATAAAGGTCGGATACTTTTTGAACACAGTAGTATGCTCACAAATACTAAGAGATAACTGCACTATTGCGAGGCTACATGTTGTTGTGTGACTAACTATGAGGGGGAAATTTAACCTTTATTATACAAAACTCAAAACCGCAACACTACCCCTCTCCCTCGTCAGACTCGTCCCCAAGTCGAACCTACAAAATTGGAAAGACGGGTTTTGAGAAAGATCTGGAAATTAACTTTTACTTTTACATGTGATTCTGACATATAGATGTGGTTCCCTCTATTTACTCCAACCCGTGTATGCGGCAGTTTTGAAACACTAAATATGTCCCACCTATTGTGTTGAGTAGCTATTCTAACAGAATCACGCCAACAATTAACCAAATCCGGAATTTGTCAAACTAAACATAGAGCCAGTGGGCAACATTTTATATACAAGCGCAAAAACTTAACATTATTTGACAATTCTATGACCCAGGACCTGTCCTTTTTGGAAAGAAGATTGGAGGGGAGAGAAAGCACAGCAAAACACAAAACACACTCAAAAATTCACATTTGCTGCTTGCTTCTTGCATCTTGCTGCTAGCATCTTCTGTGTGCATATATCAAACCGGCAAGCCCCGGACCGGCATACAGGCCATTCCTGCTCTTCAGGGCTAAATAAACTTCCAAATCTTGTCGTCCCGAGCACACCATAATAAAAAAATGCACAACAAATGTGTTCGTTTTATTTCTTTGCCAAGCAGGGTTAACCCTGTGTCGTCCGACTGCGTGACATTAATGCCACTCAAAACAAGTGGTCCGAAGATGCAAGCTGAATTTGCAGCAAGGTGCTGCACAGCAGAAGTGTAGGCCACAAAACTTGTGGTCCATAAGTGTAATGTGTGCAGCAAAGTGTTTGTGGCAGAAAAGTGCTGCACAGGTGCAGCAAAGTTACAACAAACGTATATGGCAGCAAAGTGCTGTGCCATTCGGCTGCACAGATGTAGAAAAGTGCAGAAAGGTTGCTGCACAGATGTAGCAAGGTGCAGCAGGGAATGCTGCATGGCTCAATGGTGCTGCACAGTTCCACCTCCAAAATGGTCCTGGGATGGGGGGAGAGACAAAGCACGACCAGCAAAGCGGAAAGGGCACAACAGGACACAGCAAACAAGGTAATGCAGCATGAGGGGCGCGGAAGAGCGAGCAGAGCAAGCTCGTCCCTAACCGTCCGTACCCCCCACTGTCAGCTTGCACTACCCTAGCCCTTCTTGTATTTACAAATTCGTCTCTATGTCCTGTCTCCCATATCACCCTCTAAGCCAAATTGTCTCCCAATCCCTCCCAGGAAGGAAGGAATGGAACAAACACAATGTCCCATTACGTCATGATGCGTCTCACTTACTCAAACAGTTCACTTGGTCTTGGTGTGGAGCTTCGTCCTCCTTGGTGCATGGCTGTGGATGGCGCGAAGGGAATTTCTGAATTCCTAACCACACTAACTGACATTAACTCTTAAACTACCCGGGTTTGTACCCTGCGAATCGGCCATCTTTAAACTATGTGGTTCTAAAAACCGAATTCCCATTGTCCACTCTGCGGTGCCCCTGAAATTTGGGTCTCACCCCCTCAAATTTTCACTCTGTGCCCTTGCACAATTTCGGGCCTGGATCGTGTGCCTCTATTAGCAGGTCCAACTACCTGCGCACCTCTGCCACTGAAGTCGCCACCCGAGCTTACCTGCTCTTGCGACTACCTAAACTGGGGAAGGCCCCTCCTGGCTCTTCACCCCCAGATGCCCACCTTGGCATTGGGCTACCCGGGTCCTTCCTTTGGATCCTCGGGCCCCACTCACAACTACCCTAACTGGCTCCCAGAGCCTACCTGCGGCCTCACCTGGCCGACAAACTACCAGTGGCGGAGTGCCCCAATAACCATACGCACCAATTAAACCACATGCCCAGCCATTTCACTGACTCATACACCCTCCAAAGCATTACTTTGCCACTACCTGCACCACAGGTGTCAATATCCAAACAATTTACCTAAGCCCTCTACCTGACATTACACTACCCACCCCGGGCATTCGTGAATGGGTCCATCTCCCCCCATTCACTCCTTTGCACCATGCATTCCACACCTTTTATTCCACACCAAGCATTCCACACCAAATATTCTCACACATCATTTGTTTTGCACACTACTTTCGTCGCACACCTTTTGTGCTCACACACCTTTCGTCTTGCACACCAATTATTTCCACTCACAATTCCTTTTATTTTCCATACACAATTCCTCACACACACAGCATCATCTATCTAACTGATTTTCCCCTAAGACTCGTGCTTCCCCGTCATCCCATTAAACTATGCGCTCCCTCGTCATTATCATCCACCTAAGCTACCTACGACCCCACTACAGTACAATGTCACTACTTAAATCTCATGTCTTCTATTGTCATCTAAATCCCTAACAATTATCCAAGCCCTCCCTCAGCTAGCTTCGGTGCCCCATGGAGGTAACCATGGCTGGCCCCCCATGTGCCTAACACTGCCATCCCCCTAATATAATGCTCATGGGCCCGGTCGTGTGAGGAATGGTTAAACTACCATTCACCTATGTAGGGTACACTATCCTCATTCGTCCACTACACTCGAGCCTCTTTGTGCGGAAATACATTGTCACTGTTCGGATTTGAAAGGCCGAGCGATCCATGTGGGTGGTTCGTCTACTGTAGGTTGGATCCGTCCGGCATTTTCGATCATGGGGAGGCGGCATGGATGGGCCGAGGTTCAGGGCCCCATCTCGGTGTGGGGCCTCGCGGTCCCACGCACGATGGCCCAACCGCCCACGGTCGGAGCACCGCACCCGCCAGGGTGCGCGGCTCCGAAATCTCCTACCTCCCCTTGAACCTCGCCGTTCGCCTTTGCCGCCATGGCACGGCACCAACCATACAGGGTGGGGGCCGGCACGGGTGGTGCACGTCGGTCCTTGTGACACGGCCGTGGCATCGATCCCCACCGGTCCCTGCTGCTCACAACTCACCGAGGGCTCACGTCGGCTATACGTGCGCTAAACGCTACCCTGGTCTGTGTCGATGCTTGAGCCGCGTTCTCACCACTCGCGACACACTCCGCATTCGCACACCGAGGCGTCCCTGCACCTCCCATACATTCTGTTACCGCACACTCTCCTTCCACATCCTCTGGTGTGCATTCTCCCTCACACACCGTACTCGCACCTGCACACCTAGGTGCACTCATACCTTCCACACACTTCGGTACGCACTTTTCTGTTACACACTGTCTCGTTACGTACTCCGTAACGCCCACGGGTGTGCACTCTCCTGGTACACACCCAATCATCGTACACTCTTTTTCCCCACTCTCGGGTGTGCACTCCTTCACACACTCCTTCACACACTCTCCTGTTGCACACTCTTCCCGCACACAGTCTGGTGTGCATTCTCCCTCACACTCTAACACACTTTTCTCGCACACACTCATGCTCCGGTGCACACTTTTCTCACATGCGTGCCAGCCGCCCTCGTACACCGCACAATGGACCTTCCACGACCGCCCGGGTTTCGCTTCTTCCGCAAGCGCGCCATAACCCTTTTCACGCCAAACACATTCCTACTCACCTTGGGAATCTTTTTTCTGCCAGCACCTGCAAACTTCCCATTTGGTTAGCAAGCACGACATCACGATGCAAATACAGACTTTGTACAAATCCCATCTCTTTCTCCCACAATTGATTTTCTGTTTCTGCCGTCTCTTCGGCCCCAATTGTTTCTGCAATTTCCATTATTTCTTCGACGACTGCCGGCGCGCATAAAATTTTTTCGTCCAATTCGGCGGCCGTCGGCTCTTTTACACCCCGTGTCGCGATTTCTATACCCTCGGCCAACTTAGCTGTGCTCTGCTCTACCTCGCTCTCTAAGCGTTCCTCACACCGCGTCACCTCGTCATGTCCCATTGCGACCTCCTCGCCCAACCTGCGCCCAATGTCCTTCCCCGCTTTTTTCATATCCCTCTTCGACGCCACTCTCATTTTTTCCAATTCCCGGGTGGATTTGTCTCCCATTTCTTTCAATTGACCACCCATTTTGTTTTCCAACTCCTCCATGTTGCACCTTGCTTCATCCCTCATTTCCTTCAATCTATCACCCATTTTGCTTTCCAATTTTCCATGTCCCTGGCGGATTTGTCACTTTGCACCTTGAAGCATGCTCTGATTTGCGCCATTAATATGCCCATATCCATTGGCGCCGCAGGCTCGGCTCTCGCCGCCACGTGCGAGGCGCCGCCATTTTCTACTCCTGTTGCCGGCCCTTCTTCAATTCTCCCTTCGTCTTCTACCAACCCTTCCTGTGGGTCCTGGGTTATCAATTCTACTGCTTCATCTACGCCCACCGGCATTCGACCGTTTTGGCTAGCCATGGTACGAATTAAATTTGGTTTTAATAACTATATTTCGTCCACTCATAATTTTGAGTGCGTGAAGCGCACTCCAGGTCCAATCCCACTCCCCGACACCAAATGTTATGGCCAATATGTAAATTTGGTGTCCAAAATTTTGGTGTTCAAAACTTTTGTCCAGGGTTCCAAATCCCACTCCTGGACACCAATTGTTACGGTTTTCCGCCGCCCTTCTTACCCTTACCAAGGGGGGATTAAGCCCCTTGTTCTTTCTGGGCTTGGCGGAACCGAGAGACTTGAAACGCTTCTTCCGGGCAAACGCAAGGTAGGGTTTCGGGACCAAGTCTCGCTCGTACCTAAATACCTGCGCCGCCACGGAAGCGGGGAACCAAGCCTCGCACGAGCCACGTGTAATTTGAGTACACCGAGCGGATTGCGTACCACGTGCAGTCACCGTTAATATTGGACCCCGATTAGAGCGGTGTTACTCGTACCACGCTTAGCCAATGAGGAAAATCACAAGAACGATCGAATGGAAGGAAGAACACAGGTTTAATTATTATTCCCAATATTATGTACAATGATCGGTAGAAGCAGAGATATAGAGCAGAACTTAAATCAGTCTTATCCTTGGTGCTCCATTTGAAACTGTTTGTTTACACAAATACAGACACAGGGAGAAATAAATGAAAGTAAAAATGTAGTGTGTAATGTTAGTTGGTACTCAGCTCTGGTCTCCTCAAGCGGCGATCGAACCCTGTCAGTCGTCGAACGGGTCCCCAAGCCTCTGCATGAAAAACCACGCCTTGGCGCGAAACAAACAGGCCCGAGCTCCTTCCTTATCATTCCTGCTTGGCTGCACCGAGCCCCGATGTTCCTCTCAGGCGCACACGGCACCAAGCGCAACCGCTACGAGACAACATCAAGAGAGAGAGAGAGTTGCATCTGCCCTCGCACAGACCAGAACAGAGGGATAGAAAATGTGACTGCTCGCAGTGAAGGCCAGCGCAAGAGAGAGAGACAGGGAATGCAAAATGTAACCGCTTGCCACGAACGCCGGAACAGAGAGAGGGAAAATGGCGGTGCTCTGCATTTTGTCCCTGGCACTAGAGCATTCTATGATGAAGTCGCATGCGCTCCGATCAACGAGTGCCATCGCATCGCTCCAACCAATCAATTTCTTTCTGGGCGGGGCCTCACAGCCCTTCTTGACGCCCCTTGAGATGACTCGGCTGGGTGGCATCAGTGGTAGTGTTCGGATCTGGTCGGCGATTATGTTATTTAATTTTGGCACTGATCGCATGGCTGGTGGTGTGTGCAATAAGGAACGAAGGGAAAACCACAGATGCAATTTACACACTGGGAAAGTAACCTTTATATCCTAACTAATTAGCATAGCTCCACTCCTCGCATGGAGACAAATATACTTACACAGACATCTGGGCCTACTTAGTTACAAGAAGGTTTCTTCTTCTTCACGACATTCGGAGCACACTACCCAATACAATCCTAAACTGGGCTAAGGTATTTCATTAGCTACCCCCACAAACGTAACAATATATATACATATAACAAAGAGAAGCTTGAGTACCATTCCACATTATTGTGGCATTTTCTAAGGCTGTTTCTAATGACAAAATAACTATAAAGCATCTCAAAATACAAAGTCCATCCGGGTCCGCTTTGTACTCAAACTAAACTTGACAAAAACACGAAGAGAAACAATAATAATAATCATTTAGCCTTTTACCCTTTTACCCTCCTGGCCACACCTGTAGGGGGTCAGTCTTTCTCGTAGTGCAACTTAAGCTGTAAAATACAGTACATTCGCCAACTTTTTGCTCGTGAGTGTTTGTTTGACAGTGGGAAGTTGACCACTGTGTGTATTCTGAGAAGTCCGGCAAGTTGAATGTAGTCGATTACAGTAGAGGAGGTGATGGGGAATTATATATTGTTGCGGTTTTGAGTTTGTAAAGTGAGTTTAATAAAGGTTAAAATTTCCCCCTCATAGTTAGTCACACAAGCAACATGTGGCCTCGCGATAGTATAGTTATCTCTTAGTATTTGTGAGCTTAGTCCTTTTCCTATGTTAGTTCTGCGTTGAGTAGAGCCAGGAGAATAGGCCCTACTTCTATCGACTTTCCAGCCACACTAGCCTCATGCCCCTTTGCGCTAACTTTGGTTCATTTTGGGCGAGTTAACACGAGGCAGGCTAGGAAGGTCAGGAGGACCGAGGCGGAGCGGCAGAAGCGCGGACGGTAAGCACGAGCCACCAATCAGGGCTCAGAGGTGGTGGCGGCGGCGTTGCGTCACAAGGCGTGGTGAGAAGGTTCGAGAGTGTTCCAGAAGGTTTCGGGGGCTTAGCTATAAAACCCGCTGCACAAAGTCCTCAAAAGGGACTCGCGAGAGGGGGACTTGCAGCGAAAGACTTGGTGAGCAAAGGACTCGCGCGCACTGACCAACCAGCGTGGAGGGATCGAGGAAGAGGAGTTGTGAGCATCCAAGAACTGCACTAGATACACGGGCGAAGCCCGACGCGCATAAACCGAAAGACGCGCTTTTATGAGTGACGCACGGTTGAGTTTAGGCCGATCGCTATACAGTGCATTTAAGACGCGCGAGTGAGGAAAATGGCTGAGTAATCGCCAGCCGCGCTGAGAGTCCCGCCCTTTGCCGTTCCACCTCGTTATCTGCCTTGTTCGGGAGATGCGCTACGAGTCCCTGCCATCGCCTGCTACCATCTTCGCAGGACGTGCTGGGACCGTGGAGAGCAGGACAGGGGCCGTCTCTGGATGACCACGTCGACGCGTTGGCTGAACATCTACCCATCTGCAATTCCCTGTGTGAGTGTGATGGGCCCGAGTCCAAGGGATAAGTTAAGATTGACTAAGGCTGCTCTGTGTCTCTGTGTCCCCGATCATTGTAAATACGTGTGGGAATAATTACACCTGTGTTCTTCCTTTCTTCCATTCGATCGTTTCTGTGGTTTCTTCATTGGCTAAGCGTGGTACGAATGGGATCGCTCAAATCGGGTTCCACTAATTAAGACTGCACGGACCACGTGGTACTCAATCCGCTCGGCGTACTCAAACCACACGTGGCTCGTGCGAGGCTTGCTTCCTCGCTTCCGGGGCGCCGCAGGGAATTAGGTACGAGCGAGAATTGGTCCCGAAACCCTACTCTGCGTTTGTCCGGAAGGGACGTATCAAGCCTCAGTTCCGCCAAGCCCAGCAAGAACAAGGGGATTAATCCCCCTTTGGTAAGGGGAAGAAGGGCGGCGTAGAACCGTAACAATATTATAGGATTAAACGTTGACCTCATAGCTGTGGGGGGCGGGCAACATTGGGATTCTCATGCTTGCACTCTTGTGAATGTCTGCAGCTGTAGAAGAACTCGGGTAGAGATTGAAACAGCAATGGGTTTACCTTTTGTAGCCTTTATTGGTTGCTTTATGCAACTTTCTTTGGCTGGAAGAGCATGGGGGTTGATTTATTGAAATCCTAGCCACCTGTGGTAATTGATGAGGGGAGAAGTGATTGGCTATTCACTGCAATTATGGGTAACATACATGATTGGACCTTGTTATTTAATTATTTACGCACACACACACACACACACACACACACACACACACACACACACACACACACACACACATATATATATATATAGTACATATATATATATATATATATATATATATATATATATATACACATATATATGTAGTAATATACGTGTATATATATATATATATATATATATATATATATATAGATATATATATATATATGTAGTAATACTCACATATGTTGAGATTTATGACAAGAGTACAAATTCTAAAGCGAAGCTTTATATCTGAGCCTTGGGAATCATCGTTCAGATTCCGCTTCTCAGCCCACAGCGTGACCTGCCGGCGGTTGTATATCTGTTCAATCGACGCTGCTGGGATTGTATTTTGGCAGTAACGCCAATAACACTTGTGCTGTCGCCCAAGATCACTGTCTGCTTCAGCGTGATATCAAATAGTGAAAGAAATAGTCGCTGCCAGTTCCAAACGGTTGGTGCAGGACGTGAGAAAATTCCATCGAACGCAGCATGGGACTGGGGAATATGGTAGGTGTCCAAGGTGCAGGCAGTATTACAGCCCCATCGAATGAGCTTAGAGAGAGTTCAAAAAGCTGAAGTCGCAATGCCATTGGTGATGGACGAGACAGAGTGCACGATGGCACTCGAGAAATGCTTATTGTTGGTACCGATCTGCAACAAACCAAGCTCCGTCTTGCTTGATGTCCTTGGCCATGAAAGTGCTCGGAATCTTGGCATCTTGGTGTGCTCGGAAAATAGTTCACAACCATCACTACATAACAACCTTTTCCAAATATGAAGAACCTCATTCATTGCGGAGCATTTCATTGCTTCATAAACTGGAATGAATGGCATGATTTACTTGTTTGTACATTCTTTTACGAGTCCATGAAATCCTATAATGGCCAGGGTGGACCCTTTTAGCAAGGCAGTAATTGGCTTCTCACTTGTGAATTTGGACTCGGTTCAAGTGTCACAAGTTCAAGTTCAGGTAATTCCTGCACCCTGGCAACGTTACACCAGTTTATAACGTGGTTGTTGAACTGGGACGGCGATAAGTTTCACCTGGTGCTGAAGCCACCACGACCTATAATGATGGAGCAGCCGTTACCCTTCCTATCCCCATTGACGTGCCAGGGCTGATGGCCACGGGGTTAAAGCGCACGATCACCCCTGAGCCGACACAATCGCGCTCATGCACCGGCAGAGTGCCACTCTTGTCCCAGTTAAAAGTCACCGTCTATCCACTATTCCACAACCTAGCCATGCTGTGGCACTTTGGCCTGCGGTAAAGCATTGTACCATTCACAGCAGCACTTCCCACAGCAACTCTTCAGTTTTCAGAATGTGGAATTTTACCACGGTAGTATGATTGTGTACAAGGCGAATCCATTGATTCATTGGCTAGTTTTCAAAATGACTCCACTTTTGCTGACCAACAATGGACTAACACAAAGGATGGTAAAATGCCGGGAGTCATTGCAAACAGGTGAGTTTCAATTCAAGTCACAGCAGCCAGCAAGTGATTGCATCATATTGTATGAGGCTTGAATGAAAATGACATTTCCTAGGACACAAACACACAGATACACACACAACTAAAACTTGCTTCGTACAATATGATGACAGAACAACTAAAACTAGTAAAACGATTCTCTGAGGACATTCAAATGGAATTTGGACTAAACACGTGCACCAAGAGCACATTTGTACAAGGTAAACCAACAAAAACAGACAACATCAAAATAGACGTTGAAACAACAATACAGCAGTTAGGAAACGAAGCATCATACAAATACCTCGTGGTAAAATAAGCCACCAAATATGTCACAAACAAATGCGCAAAACAATCGCCAAAGAATACCTACGTAGAACAAAGCTGATCCTGAAAACATACCTCTCCCCAAGAAACAAAATTAAAGCCATAAACCAGCTTGCAGTACCAATGTTCCAATATAGCTCTGGAATAATAAACTGGCCCCAATCAGAAATCAACAAGTTAGACATCAAAACAAGAAAACTCCTTACCATCCACAAAATGTTTTATAAAAACCAGTGCATCCCGAGAATGTACCTGCCAAGACGAGGGAGGGAGCGGCATGATGGAACTCAACCAGGTGCACAGAGCAACAAGTGTAGGACTAGCTGAGCATGAGAAATGCTCAACAGACTATCGGATTCAATTTGTAAACAAACATAAACACAACAAACGTGAAAAGTATCCCTTACTCACCTTGCAAAGAATATCCAAAAACAGGTGCGAATAGAAGATGCCGCACAGGAAAATTAAACAAAAGCAAATAAACCCCCAACAATTGCATAAAAGACAAAATAAATACATAAAAATAAATATTAAGAAATATACACCAATAACTGTGAGAATGACAAAAGAGCAGGAGAATACAAAAAATAATTGGACAGAGTGGGGATAGACGAAGAAGGCTCATTGGAATGGCTAAGAAGAGTTCAGCTCAATTTGGAAGGCAAACGAATCATAATAAATGCCCAAGATCAAGGACACTATACCAATGGATTTTAAAATATGGCTGGACTGAGCCAGACGGACAAGCGTAGATTCTGCAAGACAAACAGAAAGTACTAGTCACCTGCTCTTGGGATGCAAAAAAAATATTATCAGAACAACTATTTAATTTTCAAGTTTTATTATTCCAACAATCCAACATTGTTGTAAAGTTCTTCTATACTACCCTTCCATTCCCCCATTCATTCAATAAATTCATCATGCTGGGTACATTGATTTCTCTTTTGATTCATTCATCTGCAATGAACAACTACATTCGTAAAAATGGGACCCAGGTGTAATAAATCAAATAACTGTTTTGGATTCATTGTATGGTAGACAGACCCACGGTAGTCTATCTATCAGGGGTTCATTGGCAGAAGGGCACCTGTATCTGCAGACATTGTTGAAGAATGATTATGGGCACTACTGCAACTACTAGTCTACTACTACTCTACTACTACTACTATGACAACTACTAGTCTATTACTACCCTGCTACTACTACCAATACTACTAATACACTATTACTACAACTACTAGTCTACTACTACTATTACTACAACTACTACTCCACTAGTACTCCAACTACTACAACTACCACTACAACTGCTACTATTACCCTACTACTACTACTGCCACTACTACTACTACTACTACCACTACTACTACAACTACTAGAATTAGTACCACCACTACTAGAACTACTAAACAACAATGCAGAAAATCAGAAAAATGGTGCTACTAAACAACGCAGAAATCAAGAAAATGACCAAATACCAGGACCTCATAAATGAGGTCAAGATATCTTGGAAGGTGAAGAGCATCGAAATCGTACCAGTGATCATTTGAGGAACAGGAATAATAAAGAAGAACGTCACTGAGATTTTGAAAACCATCCCCGGGAATATTACCAGAAATAAACTACAACTGGAGGAAATCCGGGGTTCAGTGACGATCCTGAAAAGAGCCCTTGAAACAAAACTCTGAGAATAAGAAAAGTTCAAAAACTGGTCCATGAATCAAGACCCATTACTGAAACAGAGGTGGATACTTCGAGACCTGGGAATACTCTATTCCACCTTCTGAAACCTGCATATGGAGATAACAACCAACAACACACACACACACACACACACACACACACACACACACACACACACACACACACACACACACACACACACACACACACACACACACACACACACACACACCCTTATTATATTTTTAAATGAACAATCACCTTATATTCTCTCTCATGTTAATCTACTGACTTCGTATGTCGTGACATTAGCACTACCTTATCACATGCAGGTTATTAGGTTATTTGAAGGTTTGCATGCACCTGTACCAAGCGTGCTGAGACGACAGGTAGAATGTCACACATCATGTGAACACATTGTGAACTCTTGTGTGTCCAGGCAAGCACCCAGCAACGGCATAGGTCAAGGAAACGCACAACAAGTTCGTTCATTTTTAATTATTTATACAGCATAGGCCTACCGTACGTATAATTTGCGTGATGACGTTTTTTTCATGGGGAGCAAAGGTGGGATGCGGCGTGGGGAGCAAAGGTGGGATGCGGCGTGTGGAGGACGGTAAGCGCAGGGTTGGTCCTGTTCTACACAAATGAAATTACGGTTAGTTCTTCATCAAGTGACATCTATTCCATCATGTACGTCTGACCAGAGATTGAGTCGACGAGTACAAAAACACTTTCCTCTTAATCTACTGAGTCCCAGCTCCCTTCCCAGTGTGCAGTCTTCGGTTCTATAATACAAACTGAAGAATACCAAGTAAAGAATGCAACGCACCTTCTTATTGCGCACCAAGGAGTACGCACTTCACACTCGCAAATAAAAAACACTGGACGGTTCTGCTGTCAATCAGCCTGCACAGGTAATTCCCACGCTCGAAACGTGGATTTTCTGATTCCTTTTTCGCCTCCTCTCCATGTTTAAAAAAAGTTATATCCATTTGGTGTTCCAAAGATTTTCGTTTTACCTGTTGTACTCCATTTATCCGACAGGGTGGAACAGAGGAAGCATACTTACCTTTGAGCTATCTACCCTCTAAGTTCGATTCTCGACCAAATTCTAAAACAAATTATAAAGGAGATCAAATTATAAAGGACGGAGATCTCGAGACGACGTCACGAATTTTCGAAGCTCCACACGGTCTCCACTTTTTCAAAGTTAAGTCTGTTCACAATTGTATTTTGTCGTAACTGTATTTTATCTTTCGGCGTGTGAACTTATAGTGTGTCCCTTGGATGTTTCTTGGTGTTTATCTTTCAGAAATTAATCATTTGTTTGCCACGCGGCGTGTGAGGCCATGCAGCCTCAGGCTTCCCCCGTCGAAGTTTGTTTCTTCCTTCGCTGGTTTTGCTAGGTTTTTTGATTTTCCCTTCTCCCCCAAACTTCACCGAACATCTACTATTTGTCTAACGTTGTAACCCCCACCCCAAACCCCCCGAACCCCACCCCAAAAAAACACAAAAAAAACAAACAAATAAAACTTTTTTTCCCCTTTCTCCTTGTGTGCTTTTGTCCCATCGTGTGATTTTGCCTCTGCCCACATGCGCTGTCTCGCCCCGCCCCCATTTTCCCCTTGCCTCCCACCTTTTGCCCTGTTCAAGTGACTCGTGGTCGTCCCTCTAGGCTCCCTCTCCCCATTGGTATTTTTGTGAATATAAGATTGTTCTTCACGGTTCTGTTTAAATATGTTTAAACTTTCCCCTGGAATGTTTTATTCAGTCGTATATTACAACACGCTGTTTTTCTTCCTATTTAAAAGGCTCCTTTCAATTTCCTCCTCAACTCATTCCATTTCAAAAAAATATTCAATCTCTTATGATTCCAAATCACTCCATGCTCTAAATTCTCATTCATTCCACCCCTCCTCCATCGTTCTTAAATGGATCGCTAACTTGAAAATCACAACAAACCCAATTTGTTATAAATGTTCATCTTTCATTAATCATCCACTTTCTAAACTCCCCCCTTGCCCCTCCCCTCCAAATCTCCACACTTGCCCCTCCCCTCCTAAACTCCCCCCTTGACCCTCCCCTCCTTAACTCCCCCCTTGCCCCTCCCCTCCTAAACTCCCCCCTTGCCCCCTCAACTCCAAATCTCCCCCCTTGCCCCTCCCCTCCAAATCTCCCCCCTTGCCCCTCCCCTCCTAAACTCCCCCCTTGCCCCTCCCCTCCTAAACTCCCCCCTTGCCCTTCCCCTCCTAAACTCCCCCCTTGCCCCTCCCATTCAAAACTCTCCCCCAACCCCTCCCCTTCAAATCTCCCCCCCAACTATCCCTCCCAAATTCTCCCTCCTCCCACCTCCTTCTCAAAGCTGCCTCCTCCCCACTTCGTCTCCCTTCTATCTCATACCTCCACCTCCCCCAACCTTCTACTTTCCTCTGCCCCCCCCCCCCTCAAACAACCCCTCACTGTGCCTCATCCCATCACCATCAAACCTTTCGTCCTCCTCATCCTTCCCTTTCTTGTAACTCTTCTGTAATCTCTGACACACTATCAACTGCTCTTCCTACCTCCCCCTCTCACCCTTCATCTGACCCTACCCCTCCCCTCCCCTGTCCTGCACCCGATGCTCCCCCTCTCTCCTCATTAACGGTATGGACCTCAAACATCCGGGGCCTTCGCTCAAACCTGATTGATCTCTCCATTCAGGTTGCTTCTGACAATCCAGACTTGATCTGCTTAACAGAAACTTTCCTCCTTCAAGATGTCTCTGATTCCTTAATATCTCTTCCGGGTTACTCCCTCCTCCGGTACGATAGACCTGAGCCTCGACCTGGTGGTGGGGTGGCTATCTTTATCAAAAACTCTTCCTCACTCTCCCTGCACTGCCCTCTCTCCACCCCACCCCCAGGAGTACCTCTGGCTATGGCTTCCTCTCCGCTCCCAACTTTTGTTCATATGTGTTCTGTGCCGTCCTCCAAACAGTGATGACTCCATTTACATTTCGCTGTCGGACAACATGGACTACATTCAATCAACTCATCCAAACTCTCTCTTCCGCATATGTGGTGACTTCAACTGTCATCATGCCACCTGGCTGGGTGTGGGTTCATCTCACCAGCCATGGCACCTCAGCAAAGGACTTCTGCGATTCATTGGGACTGACACAATCTGTCAATTTCCCGACCCGGATCTCAGTCAATGGAGTATCTTCTCTTCTGGACTTGGTTATGACTAACTTCCCTGCAAATGTCTGCTGCTCTTCTTCTGCTCCAATCGGTTCTTCTGATCATGTGCTTGTTAAAGTGGACATCTCTCTGGCCATTCTCAGAGAGCCTCCTCAGCGCCGACGAGTCTGGTATTTCACTCAGGCCGACTGGCATGGTCTGCAAGCAGCCATCAATCATCTGGACTGCTCTCCCATCTCTACTGCCTCTGACATCAATTCTTCCTGGGAATTCTTCCAAAGCAAACTGCTCTCTCTCATGCACAGATTTATCCCATCTCGTCTTCAGTTGTCTTACCCTTCCTCCCATCCATGGTACACTGAATCTTGTGGTGAGGGAGTTGCCCTGAAACAACTTGCCTTTGCCTCTTGGAAGGCAAATCCAACTGAAGGCAATCTCAGTTCCTTCCACCAAGCTCGAAACAAGTGTGTGTCTACCCTCAGGAGAGCCAGGAAGCACTATCTCTCCACACTCAAGATTGAACTCTCAAACCTGTCTCCTTCCTCCAAATCCTGGTGGCGTCTGGTCAAATCTGTTTCTGGTGTTTGTTCCCCCTCCATTCCCTCCCTTACCTCAAATGGCTACACAGTTGACACCGTACGTGACAAAGCCGAATGCCTCAACTCTGTGTTTGCCTCAAAATCTTGTGTCCCAAACCCATCTCTCTCTGTTCCCACCTTTCCCAGTCGAACCCAACTGCTCCTGGACTCTGTGTCCTTCTCTCCTGACAAGGTGGAGAAGTTTTTATCAAACCTCGACTCTGATTTTGCAACTGGACCAGACGGAATCAGCCCACGGGTCCTAAAATCTTGCTCTGCCGCTCTATCTCACCCTCTCTCTGTTCTTTTCACCCTTTCTTTTGCTCAAGGTCATCTGCCAGCATCTTGGAAATCAGCAAACATTACCGCTTTACACAAAAAGGTGCAAAAACAGATCCTTGCAACTACAGACCAATCAGCCTGCTTCCAATTATCAGCAAAGTCATGGAATCCATCATTGCTTTGGATATCAAATCCTTCCTCTTCTCCAATGGCTTGATCTCTGATCATCAATTTGGATTCAGACCAGGTCATTCTACTCTGGACATGTTGCTTCTGCTGTCTCAACAATGGATGGAGGTCCTCAATGCCAAACAGGAAATCAGAGCTGTCTCACTTGACATATCACGTGCCTTCGATACCGTCTGGCACCCAGCTCTGCTCACCAAACTCTCCTCCTATGGTATCCATGGAAATCTCCACTTATGGCTTGCGGACTTCCTCTCTGGTCGTAGGCAACGTGTGGCCCTGAATGGATTTCTCTCATCTCCCCTTCCTGTTCTGGCTGGAGTTCCCCAAGGTAGTGTTCTGGGCCCTGTGCTATTTCTGGTCTACATCCATGATCTCTCCGACTCTCTGGAAAATCCTCTCTATCTCTTTGCTGATGACTCCACTATCTGCCGCTCCATTCCTCATCCCTCAGATCGGCAGTCTGCAGCCTCCTCACTCTCTGCAGACCTGGACAAAATCACAGACTGGTCAAACAAGTGGAACATGTCTTTCAATACTGACAAATCTCACACTCTTACAATGTCTCTCCGAAAGGACCGACTGGAAAACCCTCTCATCTACTTTCTCAACAATCCTCTCCAAGAAGTTCTGTCGCTCAAGCTTTTGGATCTCACTATCTGCCATGATCTTTCTTGGGAAAACCACATTTCCAAGCTGGCCTCCAAAGCCAGTCGCCGACTGAGCATCCTCCGTCATGCGAAGTCCTTCCTTGGCACACCTGAGCTCTCACCACATACAAGGCTTTCATCCGCAGCTCAATGGAATACTGTTCCCCCCTCTGGGCTGGTGCTCCTGCCTCACACCTAGCTCGGCTTCACGCTGTTGAGGCCAAAGCTTTCAGAATCATTGGAATCTCCTGCGATGAAGTTAACTCCGAGGGCCTTTCACTCACTCACCACAGGCAGGTTGGTGGTCTTTCCATCTTCCACCGACTCCTCTCTGGCCTTGCTCCCCCAGCTCTCTCTGTGCTCTGTCCCCCCAATATTCCTTCAGGTCGCTCAAGATCTGCCTGCAACCCTCTTATGGTTAAACTGCCAAAATCTAGGCTCTCTGCTCACCTTCACTCTTTCATTCCCCTTTTCTCCCGCATCTGGAACAAACTCCCCCACTCCCTTCCCACTCCTCCCTCCAGGTCTTTAAAACAGCTGTACACCACCATCTCTTATCTTCCCCCATCCAAAACCTTGATCTTTTCTACCCCCGCTAATTCACCCCAGAGTCCTTGCAGTGTTCATATGTTTTATACCTCTCCCACCTCCCCCCAAGTCCTCCCGATGTCCCTGCTCTCAAATGTTGTGTTTGTGTCCTTCCCCCTCTCCCCCCATCTTGTCTGCCGCTCCCCTTGTTTTTTGTGTGTCGGTTTGACTTTTTGTGTGATTAATATTAGCTCTTTCACAAGCCTCGATCTTGTATACAAAAAAGAAAAGAAACAAGTACACATACATTCAAAGTACACCGCCCCCATGCCAAATAATTAAATATGCTGCAGCGCGGCATTGCCGGGGCGCCTCCGGCGCCCGGCAATACCGCAGTGCAGCTCATTGAGGCTGCATTGGGAGGGAGAGGTGTACACTAATTGATTGATTAATTGTATAATTAAAATCAATAAAAGATTATCACAAAATATTTTCATAATCAATTGGCTAATCGCATAACTAAACCACTAGTGCTTCATCCGAAGATGTATCTTTTAGAAATTTAATTGAATAAGTCATTTATAAAAAATTAAATAATTAATTGATTACTCAATAAAGAATTAATCGATTAATCAATAAATAATTAATAGATGAAATGATTAATCAATAAATCAAAAATATCCTTGATAGCCACATCACATGGTCACTCATGTCCAAATATTAGCTTCCCAGCTCAAAAGGTGCCTGAGATATTAGCCAAATGAGAAAGAAAATAAATAAATGATTAATAATGAAAATAAATAAATAATAATCATAAAAAAATTAAATTATTAATCAATTTGGTCAGAGAACACATAAACTACCACTATTTCATCAGAATCTGTAACTTTAAAAAAAAAAAATTCTTTGTCATAAATCGAATAATTAATCGATTAATTGATTAATTAATAAATCAAAAATATCCTTTGCAGCCAAATCACCTGGTCATTGGCATGTCAAAATATCAGCTTCCTAACTCAAAAGGTGCCTGAGTTAATGGTCAGAAGAGAAAGGAAATTTGATTAATTAAATAAGTACTTAATTAATCGCTAATAATTAAATAACTCCTCAATTTATTGATTAATCAAAAAAAAAAATACCGTTTTTGACAAAGGACTTGCTCACTCTTGTGCCGAAATTTCAGCTTCCTAGCTCAAAGGATGGCTGAGATATCGTCTGGACAACCAAGAAAGAAAACAAGAAAGAAAACAAACAAGAAAACAAACAAGTACACATACATTCAAAGTACACCGCCCCATGCCAAATAATTAAATATGCTGCAGCGCGGCATTGCCGGGGCGCCTCCGGCGCCCGGCAATACCGCAGTGCAGCTCATTGAGGCTGCATTGGGAGGGAGAGGTGTACACTAATTGATTGATTAATTGTATAATTAAAATCAATAAAAGATTATCACAAAATATTTTCATAATCAATTGGCTAATCGCATAACTAAACCAGTAGTGCTTCATCCGAAGATGTATCTTTTAGAAATTTAATTAAATAAGTCATTTATAAAAAATTAAATAATTAATTGATTACTCAATAAATAATTAATCGATTAATCAATAAATACTTAATAGATGAAATGATTAATCAATAAATCAAAAATATCCTTGATAGCCACATCACTTGGTCACTCATGTCCAAATATTAGCTTCCCAGCTCAAAAGGTGCCTGAGATATTGGCCAAATGAGAAAGAAAATAAATAAATGATTAATAATGAAAATAAATAAATAATAATCATAAAAAAATTAAATTATTAATCAATTTGGTCAGAGAACACATAAACTACCACTATTTCATCAGAATCTGTAACTTAAAAAAAAAAAAATTTTTTGTCATTAATCGAATAATTAAATAATTAATCGATTAATTGATTAATTAATAAATCAAAAATATCCTTTGCAGCCAAATCACCTGGTCATTGGCATGTCCAAATATCAGCTTCCTAACTCAAAAGGTGCCTGAGTTAATAATGGTCAGAAGATAAATGAAATTTAATTAATTAAATAAGTACTTAATTAAACGCTAATAATTAAATAACTCCTCAATTAATTGATTATTCAAAAAACAAAAAATACCGTATTTGACAAAGGACTTGCTCACTACTGTGCCGAAATTTCAGCTTCCTAGCTCAAAGGATGGCTGAGATATCGTCCGGACAACCAAGAAAGAAAACAAGAAACCAGAGTGAAAACTGAGTACTCTCTTTCAGCGTGCGTCACTGCCGAGCCCCCTTTGGTGCCCGGCAATGACGATTTGCAATGCCTGGAGATGGCATAGGAAAGGAGCGGTGTACAACAAGAAAACAAACAAGAAAACAAACAAGAAACCAGAGTGAAAACTGAGTACTCTCTTTCAGCGTGCATCACTGCCGAGCCCCCTTTGGTGCCCGGCAATGACGATTTGCAATGCCTGGAGATGGCATAGGAAAGGAGCGGTGTACAAAAGCAAAGCCCCAGATGGCTGGACACAGGACATATCTGGTCGACTCAAACCCCAGCCAGTTCCTGAAGGAGTTGGGCCAAGAAGTCCCACTTGGCCGACCCACAAAAAGGTGGGAATATACGGGAATTTTAAAATGATGTAATCCGCCTTGGAATGTTCGGTGCACAGGTGCAGAAACCCCAGGAAACTGCCGTTCAGGGCGACAGAGTATACCTTTGTGTGCAAGATAGGGGCTGTTATGTAAAATGGCTCACAAAGCTTCTAAAATAAGCTGAAAATACTTCAAAACAAACTGGCGAGAAGAGGATATGCCTCTGCACAAAAAAATAGTTGGAGAACTTTCTCAGGTTGCCGAAAAAGCTGATATCTTGCAGTTTACCGTACTGCAAACTGTTGATGATGTGGACCGATGAAAGGTCTGTGGATGGCACGTTCTAACCGACCTCCCAATCATCCATTTCAGTGAGGGAAGGTTATAGCTAGGTCCAGTCAATGCACAGGATAAGTTTTAAATGATGCTATTTACTATCAGTCATATTTGGGAGGAGGGACGGAGTAGTAGTGTAGCAGCATAGCAAACCTGTTGTGCATTTTGTGATACAAGCACCAAATTTGGCACAAATGTACATTAATATGTTGCGAACATTTTCAGATATTGGGCCACTTGAAATTCCGTAATTTTTTTTTTCAAATTTTTTCAAATTTCGTAATTTCACATTTTTCGGGTGACACCGTCACAATTTCGGTCTTCGAGGCCGGCCGATATAGTGGGGCGGCTTAGCCCAAATATTCAAAAGAATTGTGCATTTTGTGATACAAGCACCAAATTTGGCACAAATGTACATTAATATGTTGCGAACATTGTGTGGTCAGCAATGAAGACGAGAGTCTGAATTACATGTATGCAAAAGACCTTGTGAACCAGTGAAGCAAATACACGGGTAAGCATGAATTAAATCTAGGGCATGATATAATTTCCATGATGTTTACCTCTACACTCAATGGTGGAAGGAGGTAATGTTTTGATCCCAGCTTGTCTGTATGTCTGTTTGTCTGTTAGTCCACAAAATTCCAGACAAAGCTTGTAGTAGTGGTAGTTGTAGTGGTAGTGGTGATAACAGAAATTGTTATATAGAACTGAACTTATATTATTATTATATGCAGAAAATAACTTCATTTCTATATGCCCTGCAGTGGACAGGTTAATTGGTTTATGCACTGAAGGGGTCACCCTGGTGTGCACTGCTGTGTTCTGCCTCATTGAGTTGTTCAGGTATGATGTACTCAGCACAAGCTTCCGGTCGGCCCGGAGGTGGGGGTGCGGGGCCTGTCACGGAACGTCAAAACAAACGGCCTGCCGGGGCCACCCAAAAGTCGGGCGTGAGGGGCGCGTCCACTAATGGAACGCCTCTCGCTTCCCAGATCGAGGGCCACGTGGTCAGGAGAACCTCGTCCCTTCCGGTCACACTTTGCCTATCGGCCGGCCTCGAAGACCGAAATTGTGACGGTGTCACCCGAAAAATTTGAAATTACGAAATTTGAAAAAAATTGAAAAAAAAAATTACGGAATTTCAAGTGGCCCAATATCTGAAAATGTTCGCAACATATTAATGTACATTTGTGCCAAATTTGGTGCTTGTTTCACAAAATGCACAATTCTTTTGAATATTTGGGCTAAGCCGCCCCACTATAGGAGCTTATTGGCTGTGAGCCGTTATAAATATAAACTGTTTGTTTGTTTCTGAAGCCACAAGATAAATATACTCGATTTTTGCATCTATTGGTAAAAGGAGAAGCATCAGTCTGTCCATCCATCCGTGTGTGTTATACCTACTGCCACCACTCGATGTCTGTATTGACAGGAAAAGCCAGGAACCTCTCATCCATGGATATTTCTCGTATTTCATCTAATAATTTCCATGAGTCTGATTTGCATTGAGGAACAGAACAATTATGGTTAACCATTTTGAAATTGCCAGTCTTTCATCTAAATGCTGAAAATGATGTTTTAAAAGACTATTTGGATCACAGGTTTGCGCTAAAAACAGCAGGTTAAAAGTGCCCAGTGAGCATAACCGAGTCACTGTAAACACACACAGCACATACGCAACGTGGTTCGTTTGGCATTCCTATGTCATTTTGAAAGTCCCATCAAAGCAGTAGTAGTAGTAGTAGTAGTAGTAGTAGTTGTAGTAGTAGTAGTAGTAGTAGTAGTAGTAGTAATTGTAGTGGTGGTAGTAGTAGTTATTGTAGTGGTGGTGTTATATAAAATTTGCTTAAAGGTCATTAGGAACGTTTTCAAAACATTTGCTTATACTACACTTCATTCAACACAGCAAAACATGTCAGTCGATGTCGATACTTTTCACAATCATATTGTAGACCTGGCAATGTTCAATTACGAGAAACATCACCTCACAGGCCTGGGATGAAGCGAACGCGGCTGGTAGGTGGGGTTGGGGGGGGGGGGGGGGGGGGAGGAATGAATACGGGACGGGGTGGGGGGGGGGGAGTGAATACAGGACGGGGTGTGGGGGGTAGTGAATAGTGAATACAGGACGGGGTGGGGGGGGGGGGGGGAGAGAGAATACTGGATGGGGTGGGGGGAAGGGTGAATACGGGACGGGGTGGGGGGGGGGGGGAAGTGAATACGGGACGGGGTGGGGGGGGGGAGTGAATACGGGACACGGGGGTGGGGGGGAGTGAATATGGGACGGGGTGGGGGGGGGGAAGTGAATATGGGGACGGGGGTGGGGGGGGGGAGTGAATATGGGATGGGTGGGGGGGGGGGGAGTGGAATACGGAACGGCGGTGGGGGGGTGAAGTGAATACGGGAAGAGGTGGGGGGGGGGAGTGAATACGGGACGAGGTGGGGGGGGGTGAATACGGGACGGGGGGGGGGGGAGTGAATACGGAACGCGGTGGGGGGGGGGTGGATACGGGACGGGGTGGTAGGGGGAGTGAATACAGGAGGGGGGGGGGGGGGAAGTGAATACAGGACGGGGTGGGGGTGGAGTGAATATAGGATAGGGTGGGGGGGGGGGAGTGAATGCAGGACGATGTAGAGGGGGGAGGAGAGTGGGTACAGGGATATGGTCGTGGGGGGGGAGAAGGAGTGTTGGTATGGGGACGGGGTGGGGGCGAGGTGGAATGGTTACGGGGGTGGAGGGAGGAGGTGGGGGGGGGGGGGGACAGAGGTGGGGACTTGTCACCGGCGAAGCAAAAAAAGGTTAAGACCGGATATGTTTCTATTGCAGTCGCTCAATATTTGTTGAAAATTAAAGACCACATGATCATCTGATGATAATCCCGTTAGAGGAGATGAGTGTGGATGGAGTCAATTAAAGCTTATCAGACCGAATAAGTCTTGGAATAGAGCATGCTTATTTATTTAGTTCATACGTATGGCGGGATATAATCTGTGGGTGTGAAGTCCATGTGATCGGGGTGGGAGAAATGACGAGCATGTTGGAAGGAAAACGGAAAAAGCCACAAACGAAATGAAAGTAAGTAAACAATAGTCAAATTTAGGTTAAGGGTTAACATTGCATTTTCGCTAGATATGGACTCCTCACAATCCCATAGGTCCAATAATTGCCTTTCTGAGGGAATGTAACTCACCCCCCCCCCCCCCCCCTTTACCCAATGATGTTGGCAGCTCATTTCTAATGTTATTAACCGTTATCACGAAGACCAATCTTGACATGCTGCGTTGGTCTTCGTAGGAAATAAAGACACTGTTCAGCTTCTTGTCACCACAGCAATGATCTCCTTCCTCGCAAAACTCAATTGGTGTTTCCAGAGTGAAAATAACGACCAAAATGAAGTTGCAGGAAACCGCTTCATCTAGTTCGTAATTTCAGCAACCCCCCACTCAGAACGTCGGCCCAGGTAGCTGAACACAGGTCATCTCTGGCAGACTCAAACACAATGCAGCTCTGACTTTGCCTCCAATGTTCACTGCAACCATCTCGGTCTCAGTGCCCTCCAACAACTGTCTATGCATCATTTGATGGACCCACACTCACCTCTAAGCCGTCGATCCTGGGTTGGAATCCTGGGTGTTCCACCTGCCAGCATTGCGTTAAAGATGGACGTTCAAGATCCTCCGTTGAAAGTAGGCGAGGTATCCCTACAGAGGGCACTGCATCAGCGGCACAGACGCACCCTCAGCCAATGATGCTCAGATACAGTCTTGTGCTGGAAAACGAAAAGAAGAAGAAGACTTTCTGGGCTTCTGGCAGCAAAATAGCTGAGGACAAGTCAGCGCCCGTTAGCACCAGCCAATCAGAAACCTCAGCCTGGTCCAAAGGGGGGGTGGGTGGTTCATGTGTGCTCAGTACCTCGAACTTTCCTGACTTTCGCATGACCTCTGCCCCCACGCCTCCAACCCAACTTATATTGTTTCTCACTCTGATGGCATTGGAAGGAAGTCAAGGGTGGTGAAAATATGCCAGATCCTCCGCTTTTAATTTGCTTTTACCTAAACTGATAAATGAGTCACAGCTGATTTCTCTCATAAAAATGGTTACACAACTGGCAGTGAAATAAAAGAAAGTCATTTCCGTAATTTTAACTGTATTACGTCCCAGGGGTAAAATCCAGACAAAGACAACAAGGACAAACTAGGACGGCACTCGGTGGAGAGCACACCTCCGCCAGGTTGAACAGGTTACGTTTTGTATCCCACTGATAGACCGGATCTGGATTCGGACCTGAACCAAAATCTAATCGGCTTGTTCTTGTCACTTAACCAACTCGTCCACCAAGTTTATTCATAACTCGTCCGTAACGTTTTGAATATCATGTACCAGTTCACTGGTAATTCCCTGTTTGTCGTAAAAGGCGGCAAAAAGGGTTGGCGGCAGGAAGGGCATCCGGCCGTAAAACATTGCTTCAGAAAGGGGACCGAAAAACAACAACAACCACGGTCCCCGAAAAAGGCCAACCCCCGCGAAAAATGGCCTCTAAAGGTGGTTATTTTATATATATATACAGTATATCGCTTTTCGTCCGATCTCTCAATGGTGAAGAATCACTTAAAAATCAAATAATTCTCGTATCCGAATCCATATTTAGATCTTCACCAAAATCAAATCGATTAGTCCTTGTCACACACAACCTGTTTTTTTTTTTTGTTTTTTTTCCTTTTCTTTTTTTTTATACAAGATCGAGGCTCGTGAAAGAGCGAACATTAATCACACAGAAAGGACAAACCGACACATCAAACATATAACATGGGGAGCGGTAGACAAGATGGGGCGAGAGGGGGAGGAACACAAACACAACATCTGAGAGCAGGGACATCGAGAGATCTGTGGGAGGGAGAGGGCTTTGGGGGGGAGGCATGGGAAGGGGAGGTGGGAGAGGTATAAAACATATGGACACTGCCGGGACTTCCAGGAAAGAAGTTGGAATTTCAAACAAGGGTGGATCTGGGGTGAATTAGCGGGGGTAGAAAAGATCAAGGTTTTGGATGGGGGAAGATAAGAGATGGTGGTGAACAGCTGTTTTAAAGACCTGGAGGGAGGAGTGGGATTGAAGGGATTGTGGGAGTTTGTTCCAGAGGCGGGAGAGAAAAGAGGAATGAAGGAGTGAAGGTGAGCAGAGAGCCGAGATTTCGGCAGTTTAATCATCAGAGGGTTGCTGGCAGATCTTGTGCGACCTGTAGAAATATTTGGGGGACAAAGCACAGACAGAGCTGAGGAGGCAAGGCCGGAGAGGAGTCGATAGAAGACAGAAAGACCACCTACCTGTTTGCGGTGAGTGAGTGAAAGGCACTTGGAGTTAGCTTCATCACGGGAGATTCCAATGATTCTGAAAGCTTTGGTTTCAACAGCGTGAAGACGAGCTAGGTGTGACGCAGGAGCACTGGCCCAGAGGGGAGTTTCTCCAACAAGTTTCGTCCAAATCCGTCTATAACGTTTTGAGATATCGTACTATGTATCGTTTTTAGCCCGATATCTGAATGGTGAAGAATCACTTATGAATTAAATAATTCTCGTATCCGAATCCATATTTAGATATTCACCAAAATCAAATCGATTAGTCCTTTCCACACACACAACATCTCCACCAAGTTTCATCCAAATCCGTCTATAACTTTTTGAGATATCCTGCTATATATTGTTTTTGGCCCTATCTCCCAATGGTGAATTATCACTTTTAAAATTCTAGTAGCCGGATCCGAATCTTCACCAAAATCAAATCATTTCGTCCTTGTTACATACTGTACATCTCTGCCAAATTTCTTCCGAATCAGTCCACAACTTTTTGAGACATCTTGTTCACAGTCAGACAAACAGACAAACAAACAGACAGGGGTGAAAACATACCCTCCATCCACCTTCGGTGGTGGAGGTAAATATAACAAGCATTCTACAATCACATCCAGAAAACACGTGAAGCAAATTATAAATTATATAAAATAAAATCTGTACATCGACATGCTACGTACAACATCAATAAAACATAGCGCACTCATATCTAGTCCCCAAGCTCTAAACAATATGCATTAATCAAATAATTTCAGATAAAACAAGTGGGAGTGAGAAGGCATTTCTGGAGGCCCTGTATATTCTTACTCCATTATGTAATCGTTTTCTATTGAATTTAAACATGCCTCAACGCTGCCATACATCGAGTATTGCCCATTGCACAAATTCCAATTGCCGAGTTGACAAAAGTAAGAAATAACTGAGAACTGCCCACTGTTCGACAGACAGATGGACGAGGCAGTGTCGATATACATGACCATCGTACTGATACCTAGAAAGGTCTTATATGCATGACCAGAGTATATAATTGCACACAATGGATACCGCACGCACAGGAAGAAAAAAGCGGGGTTAAGCACTCGGTTCATCGAGGTAAAGGAATTGCGAGGGCAGTAGGGAACGAGGTCCGTGCACGAAGGGATCCAAAACGAGAGGGACAAAATGCCGGCCAGCCCGTGGTTTTTACGTCGGGCCCTCACGTCCTCGGTACCTCTCCTCCAATCCCTGCCGGCCAACACCACAGGCTTAGCTCTCCACAAATGGCAGCGTCGCTTCTCCCTCATGCCATCCGTCGGTGGCCAATCAGCCCGTCACTTCTCCCTCTACCAATCGGCGGCCTTCGTTCTGCCTTGTGTCTTCCTATTGGTCAACTCCCGCCCAATGGGGTCCTTCTGGGCGTGGCTCTCGGCCTGCCTGTTTCGATGTTGCCAGACAAACCGGTGATGTAGCTGGCCGCTGTTCCATCGGCAGTGCTCCAAACTGGCTTCCGGTGAGTTTTATTTTGGGGGGGGATTTATTAATTAGTGTACTAATGGGCCTGACTAGTGTCTGTGTGCAGTGCCATAAGGGACAAAGGATAGATCACAGAGGTTTTGACTAACAAGGTAGTAGTTAACATAATCCATATAACTAGTTAACATGCCCCATTGCTCCAAATAGGGACGAAGATACACCTTAATCCGACATTCGGGCTAAACAGGTCCCTGACTTATGTACATTGAAGTGGTTCTTTCTACCCACGATCATCGGAGCACCTACCTATGCAGATCTACCTGAATCTATACATCACTCTACCCCCACCGACATAACAATATATACTCTTGTGTGTATATATATATATAGGACTTCTGGTCCACAGGAGATTGGGGACAGCGCTCGTCACGCTGTTATGTTGTTGATATATGTATGTATATATGTATATGTATATATATATATATATATATATATATATATATATATATATATATATACATATATATATGTATATATATATAGATATATATACATATATATATATATATATATATATAGATAGATAGATATATATACATATATATATATATACATATATATATATATATATATATATATATATATATATATATATATATATATATATATATATATATATATACGAGAGTATATATTTATATATACAAGAGTATATATTTTATATATACAAGAGTATATATTTATATACTCTTATATATATATATATATATATATATATATATATATATATATATATGTATATATATACATACATACATACACACAGCCAAAACCACTGTGGGTTTGGCTTCGTTGGAGAAGCACACACACAATGGTTAAGTAGAGAATTAAGAAGGGATATCCTTGAACTTTGCATGTTTCCCTCTGAAAGGAGAAGAAATAACTATTACAGAATTTTTCAACAAGCTATATATCATTCGTGAAACAAATCTGCAACAGCAATGACTCTTAAGCGATCTCGAGGTGACTTTGGAGATATGAGTGATGATATGGCAGCAGGGTCGATCAAAAATGCATTGAAAAGTTTATAAATAAACCCATCTTGTATCATTTATTCATAAAGTTGAACGATTTCATTCCTTTGTTTCATCAATGAGCAAACGACGCGACCCATGCAAGGAAAAATGAAACTTGTGATGGGGTTATTAGCAATAAGCTATAGCGATTTGAGGTCATCAAATTGGGTCGTTGTTTTCGGCCTTGTAAATTATTCAGGAATAACATTCATCACGTAGTTCGAGTGCACAAGAGAGAAATATGTGCATTTGAAATATTGAACAATTTCCAAGATCATATGTAGGCAATGTTGAGATGCGGACTAAGCGCGCACTTTCTCATACTGTCCTGTGCGATCCATACTATTTTCGTGGAGGTATATATATATATATATATATATATATATATATATATATATATATATTCGTATTCCGTATTATATATATATTCAGGGATCCACAGGTGAATGACAACGCGGATGTATGTAATTACCCCGTCTCATTACGTGTAATCGGACGTTAACATGATGATAATTATTCAAAATTAGCTTCGCATGCACCTTGGAGGTAACCGTTAGGCTTCATTCCAGACACGGAGCACCTAATTGCTGTGTCCATTGTACACAATGTATTTTGTTATCTGCGTCTCTTGGCAGAGCGTTCGCTCCCCGTGTGCTTATGGCGACGAGCATTGCCCGTTGAATGCGTTGGGAATGCGCTCGAGGAAGCTTAACGAAAAACAGAAACCTCGTGCTCGACGACGAACAATCTGCATCTGCCCGAGGTGCACCAAACGCTCAGTCTGACGTCATAAAACACACACGCGCTACTCCACTCGTTTCATTACAGGCAGCGCGAGTTGTCTTCATATAATGCCAGAAAAGTAGAAATGGTAATAAATAATTACTGTGATTGCGCTTTTTGTACATTCCGATGCAAAAGAATTTGTTTTACTTCTACTTGCAGTCGTATCTTACGATAATAATTCACCAAATGTCTGTCTGTCTGTCTGTTCCCAGGTACCGCAAAAACGGCGGAACCGATCGCAACGATATTTTGGGTGGGTAATCATTGGACCCCTGGAGTAAAATAGGCTATATTGTTTTTACAATTTTTCCAAGTTTTCCAATTTTCCAGTTTTTCCAAATACAATGGAATAATATTATTGCGGATTCGGGGGTCGGCGCTCCCCTTATCAAGGGGGGGTTAATCCCCTTGTCTTTTAAGCTGGCCGTTCCCCAATTCTGGAAATTATGATGCTCCTCCCGGTCGAAATCAGCTAGGGTGATTGGTCAATGGAGTCCCAAATACCTACTTACTAACCCCGACCGCGAGCAGGGAAATAACTCCTGCTCGAACCACGGCAAAGATGGAAATTGCTGAGCGGTTTAGCAACCCGCGATTCGAGCTATTAACAAGGACTAACCCGATTATAGCGGTTCTGATCGTGCCACAGGTACTCAATTGAGAGAAAGGACGGATGCGATCGGATGGGGAGGAAACCAGAGTAAAGAAAGAACAAGTTAATTTATTAATTATGTACAACCAAACCCGAAGAGGAAACGAAAGGGAAGAATGTACAGGGAGAAGAAGAAGAAGCAGGACACAGGGCCAGCTTAACTACACAGTCTTAACTTAACAAACCCCGGACAAACAAACAGACTCACACAGGATGGTAGTGGTAGGAGGAGAAGGTCCAAGCAGATGGTTCCAGGCTCCGGGTCCGCGGCAAAGAATGGCAGGCAGCTAGCGCGTATCGTTGGCGTGCGACTGGACCTAACATATGGCGGGGGGGGTTGGGGGGGGGGGGAGTCCTTCGCAAGTCCGTATGCGCAGTTCCTATGAATTCATATGAATTAGGAGTTTCCCAGCGCAGCTCGTTCCAACGCAGCTCTGTCTGTGCCCTCTCTGTTAGCGCGGCTCTCCCACTCACTCTGCTCGTGAACTCCTTACTCAGCTTCTCTCCCTCCTCTATTTTTGGTGTTCTCTCAACAGCAACAGTCCCCTGCGCAGTCGTTAAAGCAGTCCTTGCGCTTGCGCTTATATAACGCGTTTAGAAATCAATGCGCGCTTCATCGAGCCACGCCTATCAGTGAGCTCACCTCAGCCCCGATTGGTCACCAAGGGCTCACCGGCTCTGCCCTTGATGGAACGTTGACAGGGCCACGCCTCGTTCTTGGCGCTCTGCCCCCTTCTTCTCCAGCTTGACCGCGTGCGTAATGGCGGCCGAGCGAGTGCTTAAGGCAGCTATGACGGCTCAATGCAGCCAACACTGCTGGCAAGCGAAGGCGCATTATAGAATTGGGAGGGACAAGCCCCGACTGTAGGTGGGCATGATGGAGTAGCTTGGAGAGAGAGAGAGAGGTTCGAATGTGATGAATGGGGCCTACCTTATTTGATGAATGCAACGCAGATTCGACTATTGGGAACATGGCCTTATTTAAACACATACTAAGGAGATAACTAAAGTCCTATGGTGACCTACGTGTTGCATATGGCCTAACTATGGGTGCGACCTTTGACCTTCTAACAAATAGAATATTTAGAAGAATTATTTACAAGTGAGGGTTCTAACACCGCAACAATATTTACCGATATAAACAGTGATGTGGCTTTTGTTGAAATTATACGTACCAGGAGAGAGTAGATTGACTCCTGACGAACTCTTCCTATATAAACGTGCGGCTCCAAAGTAACACGGCAGCGTGTGCAAAGTGACTAAGAAACAGGTGTAGCGGCCGCTTCCATGTTACAGATTCGGCACACAGTCTTCACACATAAACGTGCGACTGAGAAAGATGTGTAGCGGCCGCTTCGTGTTACAGATTCGGCGCACACTCTTCACACATAAACGTGCGACTGAGAAAGACGTGTAGCGGCCGCTTCCGTTTTGCAGAATTCAATCTTTTTTCAAAATGTACGCCATGTACTGTTTAGATTTTGATGATTTGCGTGTGATATGATTCAACGGATGTTTATATGAATCGTTTAAAATTTTAAAAGCCTTCAATTTCTGATATTTAGCCTTTTCATTTGGGCCTCCCAATTGAAGCCCCGCCCATAGGGCGGGTACCGGTGCTAGTTTATATAATATGAGCAGGAGTAACCGGCGTTGCCCGGTGCTGTTGTAATCCTGTTGGCATTTTGAAGAAAATTTTGCTGTTCTAATCCACTAAAGAATTGGGTCAGGGATCATTTAATATAACCTTTCAAGTAGCTACAATGGCTTCCACACTATAGAGCGATAAAAAATATCCAACTTTTAAATCCTCCGCCCCCGAAACGTGGCCTAAGGCATTGTTTTCTGGTTGTCCGTCTGTCCGTCCATATGTAAGTCTGTTTGTACAGGCTAAACCTCGTTTTTCTCAGCAACCACATGCCCGATTGAGACAAAACTTTCCGGGTAGGAACAAACGCATGTAGAATGTTTTTATGACAATTGTGACATCATAGGTCAAGTGGTATGGCAGCCATCTTGGATTAAACGCAAATAATTAATAAATTATTTCTCTGAAACCGCTGAATGGAAAAATTTGTACTCCCAATGATTTACAAAAGCATGATAATGATGACTTCATCAGTGAAGTGGTATACCAGCCATAAATGTTTCAATCGAATGCCTTACCCTAAAAATCTGAAATTGCAAGCACATGATCTATGAACCATCTGTATTGAAATATTTAATTTAGACATCATAGGTCACATGGTTTGGCAGTCATATTGGATATAACCTAAAACAAAATCTCTCAAACTGCTGATGCGATCGACTCAAAACTTTACGTGTCATTGACTAGGCATGGTGATTAAAAGTTGATCACGAAAACGTCATCTGTCACATGGTGTGGCAGCCATATTGGATTGAAGGAAAATATTAAATAATTATTTCTCAGAAACCGTTTACCCTATTGAAGCGAAACTTTACAAATGTCATCTAACATCATTGCTGCATATCGTTTTAAAATGATGATGTCGTAGGTAACGTGGTTTGCCAGCCATATTGGATAGAAAAATGAAACTTATCCGATCAAAAATAAACTTCACAAAATTGATCCCCTTCCCATACATATGCTGAGTGTACATTTTTGATTTCATTCATTCACATGGTTTGGCAGCCATATTAGCTTGAAAGCCGATATTTTAAAAAAACTCCCTTCTCCGAAACTGCTTCACCAATCGATGTGAAACCTGTCATGGCTGTTAAAAATGTGATACTTGAGAATAGCTGAAGGGATTTATTTCAAACTTGTGTATTTTTAGGACAGTCATCGAGGGCATCTACCCATTATCATGGCCAGGGACTATGTGGAGGCATATTGGCGACAAATTGGTGTTTTTTTTTTCATATATATATATACATATATATATATATATATATATATATATTATATATATTATATATATATTATATATATCTATCTATCTATAATTCCAGTAATCTCTGTGTGTGTGTCTGTGTGTATGTCTGTGTGTCTGTGTGTATGTCTGTGTGTCTGTGTGTTTGTCTGTGACCGCTGTTTCTCGACAACCACGGGTCCGATATACTTGAAACTTGCCAGGTATATTGCTGGGGACCTGAGGATGTGCCTTTTCAAGGTTTCATATTAATCGGAGAAGTAGTTACCGAGCTATGGCGATTTCTTTACCAAACTCCGCAAGCCGTTCGCTTTGGACCAAACCATTTCATGTAAATAGAGGGGGGGGATTGTCACCGTACTCGCAAGCCGTTCGCTTTGGACCAAACCATTTCATGTAAATAGAGGGGGGGGATTGTCACCGTACTCGCAAGCCGTTCGCTTTGGCTTTGCGAATGGACCAAACCATTTCATGTAAATAGAGGGGGGGGGGATATAATTTTAGATATATATATAGTACGGGCATGCCCTAGTATCTATAAAGCTCAGTTGACTTTTTGCTCCACCAAATAACACCGAATCGGAGTTGAGTAAAAGGTGAAAATTCTACAGATGCTGTGATAAATAATTACCTCTGACGGTTTGAATGTTTGAAAGGGAATAGACATCTGGATCAATTTTTGAATTAAATTTAAATCCCGATATATATATATATATATACATATATATTGTTGTGGTTTTGAGAGTGTACATATAACATCATTAAAGGTTAAAGGTTTGCCCCCTAGTTAGTCCACAAGCAACACGTAGGCCCATTTAGGATATTAGTTATGTCATAGTATGTGTGAGGATAAGGCCATTTCCCTGGTATCATCTGCGTTGTGTAAAAGAAATAAGATAGGCCCCGTTCATTTTGCCTCCACCCTCCAAATGTACCTCGTTGGGCAAACTCGATCCCACGCCCCATTCGGCTAATCCACCTCGTTTGTTATGCTTTGGCCGCCAGCAGCGTTAGCTGCCTTTTGCTCACTCCAACTAGTCGGGTGGCCACGAGGTAGGCCTGAAAGAGGGAGGAGCGCGGCGTCGAGGTTGAAGCGGGGGAGACAGCAGCAGTAAGGGCCACCAGCCAATCAGGGCTCAGGTGACATGGCGTGAGGGGCATGGTAAGGGCGCGGCTGGCAAGTTCCCGAGGGTTCACTGGGCGGCGCTATATAAGCACGCGCACAAAGCCCTTGAACAGGACTCGTGGGGAAAGGACTCGTGCGAGAGGACTCGCATGTAAGGACTCGTGCGAAAGAATCATTGTAAGAGGACTGAAGCGGAGGACTTGCACGATTTGCGCATGATAAAGGACTCGTGGGGAAAGGGCGTGCCTATATAAGCGCACGCACAAAGCCCTTGAACAGGACTCGTGGGGAAAGGGCGTGCTAAAGAGGACTTGCACAATTTACGCTTTGTATGAGGACTGGTTGAAGCAAAGGGCTGTGAGGACTTCAGCGGGAGAGGCGCTTTGTGATGGACCGGAAGGAGAGGCGCTTTGCTATTGAACTTGCATTGGGAGCACCTATGAACTTGTATTGGGAGCGCCTATGAACTTGTATTGGGAGCGCATATAGCGCCGGTTCATCTATTACGTATGCGACCGTGGTCGCAAGTAACCGCCAAGCCAGCCTTACCGTTCGCCCCATAACTGTCCGATCCACACCAACAACCCGCGGAGAGCTTCTGCCATCCTGACCATCTTCTTTGCGGTGCGAGTCGGGGACCGGAGTGAACTGCCTGGACGCCAGCATCCCTGGACCATCAACCTGACCATCTGCAATCCCCGGGTGAGTGTGTCTGAGTGTGAAACGGGCCCGTGTCCTGGGATAAGTATAAGACTGTATAAGGCTGCACTGTGTGTTCTTCTTCTTCTCATTGTACATAGTGTAATAAACCAATTGTTATTTCTTGTTTCTTCCTGATTCGACAGTATCAGTGATTTCCTCCATTGGGTAAGCGTGGGACGATCAGAACCGCTCAGATCGGGTTTAGTCATTGTTAACGGTTTGGGTCACGGTTTGCTACCGCTCAGCGTTTCCACCTATAACCGTGATTCGGGCGGGGCTTCTTTCCTTGCTTCCTGGGCAGCGTTGGTAATTAGGTATTAGTGATCAGTCCTATGACCCTACTCAACGCCGCCCGGAAGTGACGTCATAGGTCCCGGGTCCCATCGGCTAGTCAAAGACAAGGGGACTAATCCCCCCTTGGTAAGGGGAAAGGCCGACGAGGAGATCCGCAACAATATATATATATATATTGTTACGGTTTTTAGAACCTTCACTTTGTGAATTTGGTATTAAATTTCCTGTGTACATTTCCCCTTTTAATTGGCTGTTAATTGAAATGAGTGCGCCGTAGCTAGTCCATATACAAGCACGTAGGCCACCATAGAACCTCTCTATAGTTATTTCTTATTCTATGTTAGTTTAAGGCTCTGTTTTCCCATTAATTGACACTGCATTGCACCAGATGAAATAAGATAGATCCCCTTTCAATTGCCCAAAACCTCCATTGCCGATTGTATTGCCAATCGCATTGCCAACCGCATTACCAACTGCATTCGTCCTCCATTACGCACGCGGTCAGCTCGGAGAAGAAAGGCGTGTCTCCCCCTCATCATGAGAAGGAGGAGTGAGCCAGCCCCGGATCAACCAACCAAGCATGAGGGGTTTGGCCGAAGAGGGCGGAGGAAAGAAACTTCGGGGAGGTTGAAGAAGATTCTAGGGCATGGTTATACCCGTCACATGGAGCCCCCACCTCAGTCCAGTTGAGGAGGAGCTGAGAGGCGTAAGAGAGAGATGAGCAAGGGAGGATGCACAAAAAGATATACGTGCTGGAGGTGCTTGGAAGTGGAGAGATTCTGTGGGGAGGTGAGCTTGCAGTTCTGCTGGGAGAGATGCTGTTTCAGCGGCCCAGCAGCGTGAAGCCCTGACGTGCTGTTTTTCAAGCAGCCTTGCTGTGTGAACCAGATTGCGGTGGCATCGGTGGCTGTCGTTTCCAGCCCGACGTCCCGTGCGGGATCAAGCTCCAGCCAGCATCCCGCTGAACCTTCCTCCCCGTCCAGCCATTCATTCCCATTCGTGTAAGTCTGAATGTCATCTGTTTGTCTGTGTTGTCCCTGGGGTTTAAGTAAGACTGTATAGATAAGTAGAATTGCACTGCATCTTCCTCTTCTGTAAATTACATTCGTTTTCTTTCCTCCTCCTTGGTTTTTTTGGTTTTGTACAAAAGCAATTAATAATAAATCCCTGTTCTTCCTACCTTTGCTTTCCTTTCTTCACATCCGTTCGTCTTTGTGATTTCCCCATTGAATACCTGGAGCACGATTTGGCCAATGCATAAGAATCGGGTTTTAGTACTGCTAATGGTTCGAGCCGCGGGCTGCTAATCCGCTCGGCAAATAACATCTTGTCCGCGGTCTCGAGCGAAGTTGCTCACCTTCCTCGTGGAGGGAGCTGGGTAGGTTCAGGAGCGGAGACGGTCAGTGAAAATAGAAGGGGGATTGACCCCCCCCCCCCCCCCGCTAAGGGGGAGCGCCGTGCTCCGTTTCTGCAACAATATATATATATATATATATATATATATATATATATATATATATATATACGCGAGTTGTCTGTGTGTGTGTGTGTGTCCGCGTTTTATTCAGAGATGGCTGAACGGATCTTCATCAAACTTTCAGAGCTTCATCAGTGAGTGCTTGGGGGTGTTTTATGCAAAAATAAAAAAAAATAAAAAATTGAAAAATAAAAGTTCGTTTTTTGGAGTTAAAATAAATAAATAAAATAAACGCTCAATAGTGCTGAAGCCTTTTTAAATGAACTAGGGCATGCCCGTACTATATCTATATCTAAAATTATATCCCCCCCCCTCTATTTACATGAAATGGTTTGGTCCAAAGCGAACGGCTTGCGAGTACGGTGACAATCCCCCCCCCTCTATTTACATGAAATGGTTTGGTCCAAAGCGAACGGCTTGCGAGTACGGTGACAATCCCCCCCCCTCTATTTACATGAAATGGTTTGGTCCAAAGCGAACGGCTTGCGAGTACGGTGACAATCCCCCCCCCCCCCCCCTCTATTTACATGCAATGGTTTGGTCCAAAGCGAACGGCTTGCGGAGTTTGGTAAAGAAATCGCCATAGCTCGCTAACTACTTGTCCGATTAATATGAAACCTTGAAAAGGCACATCCTCGGGTCCCCAGCAATATACCTGGCAAGTTGCAAGTATATCGGACCGGTAGTTGTCGCGAAACAGCGGTCACAGACAAACATACATACATACATACATACAAACATACAAACATACAAACATACAAACATACACACAGAGATTACTGGAATTATAGATAGATGACAGTTATATACAAGTACACATTTTCATAAATAAATACAAAACAATCACCAGACATTTGAATACAAATAAATCAAACAATTCCGGAAGTGTACGAATTTGGTAGTATGGCTTCTTCTTCTTCCTGATCGGCATCACACTTAACTCAGAAACGTGAGCCACATTCACTCAGAAAGGTGAGCCACTCCCCTTCCTCTCCTGCCTCCCCCCCTCCCCTCCCCTTCCCCCCCCCTCTTCCCACCCTTCCCCCTCCTTCCCCCCTCTCCTTCTCCTCTCCCCTCCCCTCCTCCCTCCCTCCCAGTCCCCTCCCCTTTAAGACATAACTCCCCTTCCTCTCCTGCCTCCCCCCTCCCCACCCCTTTCCCCCTTCCCTCCTCCCCCCTCTCCCACCCTTCCCCCCTCATTCCCTCCACCCTCCCCTTCCCCCCCTCCCCTCCCCCTCCCCTCTCTTCCCCTCCCCTTTAAGATATAAATTCTGTGTCACATAGCTTCCACTTCTGACTGCTCCCCTTCCCCCTCTCCCCACCCTTCCCTCCTCCTTCACTCCTCCCATCCCCACCCTTCCCTCCTCCTTCACTCCTCCCATCCCCCCCTTCCCTCCACCCTCCCCTTCCCCCCTCCCCTCCCCTCCCCCTCCCCTCCCCTTCCGCCCCTCTCTTCCCCTCCCCTTTAAGATATAAATTTTCTGTAACATAGCTTCCACTTCTGACTGCTCCCCTTCCCCCTCTCCCCACCCTTCCCTCCTCCTTCCCTCCTCCCATCCCCCCCTCCCCTCCCCTCACCCACCGCCTCCCCCCTCCCCTTCCTCCCCCCCTCCCCTCCCCTTCCTCCCCCCCTCCCATCCCCTTCCTCCCCTCTCTTCCCCTCCCCTTTAATATATAAATTCTCCACAAAAGAGCTCCCACTTCTGACTG
>NC_136267.1:107544638-107552138 GCF_964187855.1 Myxine glutinosa
CAATCACTCAATGGTAAAGAATATATATATACAGACTTGGCATTTAATATGGATTATTGTTTTTGTGGGGGTGAACTTACTTTTCAAGATGACTTCGAACCAAAAGTTCATTGGAATTATGTTGAAATTATTCTAGATTTTGTTAATGTGACCTTTAAAAGAAACAAAAACCACATTTGACATTTCGAAACAAATAAATTGATCCTTGAAAGTGATGTGAACTAATATCGAACTCAATTCACGGACAGTACTGTGTTAAACTTCTGTACGTTTTCCAGAAGTATCTCTTTATTTTGCACATTAGCCAAAATAAATTTCAACAAAAACAAAAGTTAAATTACGACTGGGATTACGGACAGTAAAATTACAGTTCAGTACTTCGTGTAACCCCCACGAGCATTCAGGAGAGCACGTACACGTCGAGGCATGGTGTTCACGAGATTTGCCAAGGTTTGGACAGGAATCGCTTGCCATGCAGTGACAATAGCCTGCTGCACTTCACGCACAGAGGGCGGCTGCTGGTCCAAGTGGTCGATTTGACGCGTTAATTCTGCCCACAAGTTCTCTATCGGATTCATATCCGGGGACATGGCAGGCCACTCCATATGCTCTACACCACGGTCAGCAAGAACGTGTTGGATCATGCGAGCACGATGAGGCCGTGCATTGTCATCTTGGAAGACAAAGTTTCCTCGAAAGGCTGTACGAGCAAATGGAAGCAATGATTCTTCCAGAATGACCCTGTACTTGAACTGGTTCAGGTTTCCATTCAGAACAACCAGGTCAGTTTTGTCCCCTGCATGAAAAGCAGCCCAAACAGTCACCCCACCACCTCCAGCTTGGACTCTTGGCACTATACAATCTTCGTTGTGGGCTTCATGCACTTGTCTGCGCACTCGGACGCTGCCATCTTGACGATAGACCAGAAATCTAGACTCGTCACTGAAGGTCACGTGATTCCAGTGTCCTGGCTGCCATTGACGGTGCTCTCTGGCCCACTGCAATCGGCGCTGGCTGTGTTGTCTGGTCAGGCGTGGCTTTCTCAGGGGACGCCTGCCACGAGAGCCTGCTTGAACCAGTCGTTGGTTTACTCGCCTTCTGGATACAGGCACATTTATCAGTTGCTGCCACTCAGCCCTAAGCCGATTAGCTGACTTGGTACGGCCATTGCAAACTAACCGGTGCAGCTGGCGATCATCTCTCCTTGTGGTTCTGCGTGGACATCCTGGCCTCGGTATTGGAGTAGAGACACCCCTCTGAGCATTTCGTTTCAGGATCTTTGACACCTGACCTTGAGTGATGCCATACTGCCGAGCAATAGCACGCTGTTTCATGCCAGAATTTCGTAAAGCCACCACTCCATGACAAACAGCATTGTCAAGTTGACGGACCATCTCCAGAGGAAGCGGCAATAACTTTTGTAGACGTGCAGCAGTTGTTTTACACTAATACAGAACGCAACAACCCTTATATACCTGATTGTGAAGCCTGTCGTCAAATGTACCTGTCCTTACATTTTGTCACGCCACCTGTGATATAATCCTGTTATTGACTTCTTGCTGCGAAAGACAATCAGTGACATGGTTCTTTCAACAAAGACATCACCGAAGGGTAAAGGAAACTCACCAGATTGATATACTAAGTTCAGAAAGTAAACCCAAGTCAAGAAAAAAAAATATTCCATATTAAATGCCAAGTCTGTATATACAATGCATTCAGAAAGTATTCAGACCCCTTCACTTTTTTCACATTTTGTTATGTTGCAGCCTTATGCTGAAATCGTTTAAATACATTTTTCCCTCGTCAATCTACACTCAATACTCCATAATGACAAAGAGAAAACAGGATTTTAGAAAGTTTTGCAAATTTTTAAAAAGAAAAAATTGAAATATCACATTGACATAAGTATTCAGACCCTTTGCTATGACACTTGAAATTTAGCTCAGGTGCCTCCCATTTCTCTTGATCATCTTTGAGATGTTTCTACACCTTGATTGGAGTCCACCTGTCGTAAATTCAGTTGATTGGACATGATTTGGAAAGGCACACACCTGTCTATATAAGGTCTCACAGCTGGCAATGCATGTCAGAGCAAAAACCAAGCCATGAGGTCGAAGGAACTGTCTGCAGAGCTCAGAGACAGGATTGTGTCTACTTCGACAGTCGTCGCTCTGTGCACGTGATTGAGTTCCATCAGGCCGCAACATCCATTTTTCCTTGGCAGATACATTCTCGGGATGCACTGATTTTTACATAACATTTTGTGGTTAGTGACGAGTTCCCTTGTTTTGTGCGTGTGTGTGTGTGTGTCCGCTCCCACCTTTTGTTCATATGTGTTCTGCGCCGTCCTCCAAACAGTGATGACTCCATTTACATTTCACTGTCTGACAACATGGACCAACTTCTATCCACTCATCCCAACTCTCTCTTCCTCATATGTGGCGACTTCAACTGTCATCATGCCAGCTGGCTGGGTGTGGGTTCATCTCTCACAAGTCATGGCACCTCAGCAAAGGACTTCTGCGACTCACTGGGATTGACACAATCTGTCAATTTCCCGACCCGGATCTCAGCCAATGGTGTATCTCTCTTCTAGACTTGGTTATGACAAACTTCCCTGCTAATGTCTGCTGCTGTTCTTCTGCCCCAATCGGTTCTTCTGAACATGTGCTTGTTAAAGTGGACATCTCTCTGGCCATTCTCAGAGAGCCTCCTCAGCGTCGCCGAGTCTGGCATTTCACTCAGGCCGACTGGCACGGTCTTCAAGCAGCCATCAATCATCTGGACTGGTCTCCCATCTCCACTGCCTCTGACATCAATTCTTCATGGGAATTCTTCCAAAGCAAACTGCTCTCTCTCATGCACAGATTTATCCCATCTCGTCTTCAGTTGTCTTACCCTTCCTCCCATCCATGGTACACTGAATCTTGTGGTGAGGCATTTGCCCTGAAACAACTTGCCTTTGCCTCTTGGAAGGCTAATCCAACTGAAGGCAATCTCAATTCCTTCCACCAAGCTCGGAACAAGTGTGTGTCTACCCTCGGGAGTGCCAGGAAGCACTATCTCTCCACACTCAAGAATGAACTCTCAAACCTGTCTCCTTCCTCCAAATCCTGGTGGCGTCTGGTCAAATCCGTTTCTGGTGTTTGTTCCTCCTCCATCCCCTCCGTTACCTCAAATGGCGACACAGTTGACACCGCACGTGACAAAGCCGAATGCCTCAACTCTGTGTTTGCCTCAAAATCTTGTGTCCCAACCCCATCTCTCTCTGTTCCCACCTTACCCAGTCGAACCCCACTGCTCCTGGACTCTGTGTCCTTCTCTCCTGACAAGGTGGAGGAGTTTTTTTCAAACCTACTCTGATTCTGCAACTGGACCAGACGGCATCAGCCCACGGGTCCTATAATCCTGCTCTGCCGCTCTATCTCACCCTCTCTCTGTTCTTTTCACCCACTCTTTTGCTCAAGGTCATCTGCCAGCATCCTGGAAATCAGCAAACATAACCGCTTTACACAAAAAGGTGCAAAAACAGATCCTTGCAACTACAGACCAATCAGCCTGCTCCCAATTATCAGCAAAGTCATGGAATCCATCATTGCTTCGGAAATGAAATCTTTCCTCTTCTCCAATGGCTTGATCTCCGATCATCAATTTGGATTCAGACCAGGTCATTCTACTCAGGACATGCTGCTTCTGCTGTCTCAACAATGGATGGAGGACCTCAATGCCAAACAGGAAATCAGAGCCGTCTCCCTTGACATATCACGTGCCTTCGATACGGTCTGGCACCCAGCTCTGCTCACCAAACTCTCCTCCTATGGTATCCATGGAAATCTCCCTGCATGGCTTGCGGACTTCCTCTCTGGTCGTAGACAACGTGTGGCCCTGAATGGATTTCTCTCATCTCCCCCTTCCTGTTCAGGCTGGAATTCCCCACGGCAGTGTTCTGGGCCCTATGCTTTTTCTGGTCTTTATCAATGATCTCTCCGACTCTCTGGAAAATCCTCTCTATCTCTTTGCTGATGACTCCACTCTCTGCCGCTCCAATTCCACTTCCCTCAGATCGGGAGTCTGCAGCCACCTCACTCTCTGAAGACCTGGACAAAATCACAGACTGGTCAAACAAGTGGAACATGTCTTTCAATCCTGACAAATCTCACACTCTTACTATGTCTCTCCGAAAAGTTCGACTGGACAACCCTCCCATCTACTTTCTCAACAATCCTCTCCAAGAAGTTCTGTCGCTCAAGCTTTTGGGTCTCACTATCTGCCATGATCTATCTTGGGAAAACCACATTTCCAAGCTGGCCTCCAAAGCCAGTCGCCGACTGGGCATCCTTTGTCGTGCGAAGTCCTTCCTCGGCACACCTGAGCTCCTCACCACATACAAGGCTTTCATCCGCAGCTCAATGGAATACTGTTCTCCCCTATGGGCCGGTGCTCCTGCCTCACACCTAGCTCGGCTTCACGCTGTTGAAACCAAAGCTTTCAGAATCATTGGAATCTCCCGCGATGAAGCTATCTCCGAGGGCCTTTCACTCACTCACCGCAGACAGGTAGGTGGTCTTTCCGTCTTCTACCGACTCCTCTCTGGCCTTGCCCCCCCAGCTCTCTCTGGGCTCTGTCCCGCAAATATTCCTACAGGTCGCACAAGATCTGCCTGCAACCCTCTTATGGTCAAACTGACAAAATCAAGACTCTCTGCTCACCTTCACTCCTTCATTCCTCTTTTCTCCCACCTCTGGAACAAACTCCCTCACTCTCTTCAATCCCACTCCACCCTCCAGGTCTTTAAAACAGCTGTTCACCACCATCTCTTATCTTCCCCCATCCAAAACCTTGATCTTTTCTACCCCCGCTAATTTCACCCCAATTCCACTTTTTTGAAATACCAACTTCTGTCCTGGAAGTCCTTGGTGTCCTTGTGTTTTATACTTCTCCCTCCCCTTCTCACGCCAACTCCCCCCAAGCCCTCTCCCTTCCACACATCTCCCTGCTCTCAAATGTTGTGTTTGTGTGCTTCCCCTTCTCTCCCCATCTTGTTTTCCGCTCCCTCTTTTTATATATTTTGTTTGTCTGGTCGATTTGTTTGTGAAGTAAATGTTCGCTCTTTCACGAGCCTCGATTCAGTATACAACAAAACAAAAAAAAAAAAAAAAAAATTCTTATTAATTCATGCTTTATGTAGAAGGTAAATGTTAAAGAAAGAACAACTACTCGTACTACTACTACTACTACTACTACTACTAGAACTACTACTACTACGACTCGTTTAATGACTACTACTACTACTCGTTTAATGACTACTACTACTACTACTACCCATATGAAGGGGTTGGTTAGGTGAAAGATAGACCGAAAATAAAAATATTAAAGAAGTAAGAACTTGCTCTCAAAAGGGAAAACGGTTCACGAACCGACATAATGGGTAGAGAGAAAGTGAGTGAACAGAGGACGATGGGAAAGGGAATCCATGCATCTTTGCATATTTGTGACATTCTGATATGTGGTGTCACATTTTATTTAACATATGTATGTGTATATTGTATATATCTATATCTGTGCAGTGTCTGTGTTATCTTGTCACTGAACTACTTCAAACTTTTGTGAAATCGTACCAATCTTCTGGTATGCACATATGTCTTCTGGTATGTCCTAAGGGTATTTTTTATAAAAATGTAGAATTCTTTTTTCTTTTCTTTTTTAATTAAAAAAAAAAAATTCAACCTAAATCTTCAACTTCAATTGTTTATAAAATGTAATATCACGTGTATTACAAATACATTTGTGCAAAATAATTGTTTGTATTATGATTGGTGTAAACCTTGACAAAACAGCAACTCAGGTACCGTCATCTATCGCAATCCCATCAGCGGCGGTGCCGTCATCTATCGCAATCCCATATCGCAATCATCCATAATAACGTGGTTGTGAAGTTTTTTAAAATAACGTGGTGGTGAGGTGTTTTGAATTATGTGGTGGTGAGGTGTTTTTAATTACGTGGTGATGAGGTGTTTGAATTACGTGGTGGTGAGGTGTTTTGAATTACGTGGTGGTGAGGTGTTTTGAATTACGTGGTGGTGAGGTGTTTTGAATTTCGTGGTGGTGAGGTGTTTTGAATTTCGTGGTGGTGAGATGTAATCATCTCAAACTTCCAGTCTGCATCTACCCCTCCCTTATGTATGTGTTGTGGGGATCTTTAAAAAAAAAAGTATTTTTTTCAACTTAAATCTTCAACCTAAATTGCCTATAAAAATGTAATATCACAAACACAACAAATACATTTGTGTAAAATAATTGTTTGTATTATGATTGGTGTAAATCATGACAACACAGCAACTCAAGTACAGTCATTATCCTCAGTTAAAACAAGCCCGTTCCGCTGTAACGACGCGTGGTGAGGCGAGCGCAGCGAGCCGAGCCAAGCTAGTATGTATGTATGTATATATATATATATATATATATATATATATATATATATATATATTGTTGCGGACGCGGTTAAAGATGTTATTTACCGAGCGGTTGGTATTACCGCGACCGAACAGTTCCCCCGATTCTTCCCCTCACTCTTGGCCTCTCACGAACATCCGGGTCCATCTCGACCCCCAAGCTTATTAAATCACCTGGCGCATCACACGCACGACCATATTGGTCACCACTTACACCGTGTCCTCTTTCTCTTCGCTGCTCCTCCATCACCTGCGAATCCCTCATCCGGTTAATGAGCACATCATCATGATCCGAACACAGACTTTGGACCAATTCTTTTACTTCCTCTTTTATCTCTTTCTTATCCTCTCTCCGTCGCTTCTTAATTTCGCTCACCCCTTCTTCCACTTCTTCTAATTTCTGCTTCACCTCCTTCATCTCCTCGTGCGCCCCCTTAGGTTCTTCCTCTAACTCCACCTTATTTTTTTCTATGTGCTCCCGCACCTCCCGCTCTTTAACCTCCATCACCTCTACCACCTTGTTCATTTTCCTCGTCAGGTCCTCGTGTACCATCTGACACTCTTTTTTAATTACCCCTACGTCCTTTTTCATCTCCTTCTGTGTCGATTTTAAACCCTCTATTACCGCTGTGTTCTTCTTTACCTGGTCCCCCAACTCCTTTTGTCCCACTGTCAGCTGTTCTACTCCCAGCGTCAACTCCTCTATACCACCTTGCAATTTTACAGTCCACTTTCTCACCTCCTTCTCCATGCGCTCCTCACAGTGCCTCACCTCCTCGCGCACTCCCCCGACCTCCTCACTCACACCTCTTCTGATCTCCCCTTTCATCACCTGCATCTCCTGCCCAGATGCCACCCTCATCTGCTCCATTTCCTCCCTGTGAGCATCCAATTTAGTTTCTACCCCCATTCTGACCCCCTCTATCTGCTGCCCCATTTGTTTAACTTCCCTTTCCGCTTGGTCCCTCATGTCCCTCAATTTGCCTTCCATACTGTTTTCTAACCCCTCTAACCCATTTTCATCCCTTCCATTTGATTCTCTTGAGCG
>NC_136267.1:107557138-107609638 GCF_964187855.1 Myxine glutinosa
TTGGGCCCAGTCCTATTCCTCATCTTCATAAATGACCTATCTGGCTCCTTGAAAAATCATCTTTATCTATTTGTTGACGTCTCCACCCTCTGCCATGACATCCGACGTCCTTCAGACAGGCAGACAGCAGCCTCTTCCCTCTCTTCAGACCTTGACAAAATCACAAGCTGGTCAAACACTTGGAATATGTCTTTAAATCGTGACAAATGTCACACTCTCACTATCTCTCTCCGAAAGGACCATCTGGCAAACCCTACTACCTACTTTTTTTTAAACAATCCTGTTGAGAAATTTCAGTCATTCAAACTACTGGGTCTCACTGTAAGCCATGATCTTTCTTGGGCAAAACAAGTTTAAAAGTTGGCATCCAAAACCAGCTTCTGACTGGGCCTCCTTGTCATGCAAAGTCCTTCCTTGGCACATCCGAGCTCCTATCCACCTACAATGCCTTCATCCATAGCTTCATCCATAGAGTACTCCTCTTCCCTCTGGGGTGGCTCCCTTGCCTCACAAGTTGCTCAGCTTGACGTTGTGAAGGCCTTTCAGATTTCTTGGAATCTACCAAGATGAAGCTGAGTCTATGGGCCTATCACTTTGCCATCACAGACAGGTCGGTGGTCTCTCTGTCTTCTACCGCCTCCTTTCTCGTCTTGCACCCTCTGCTCTTTCCCTGATTTGTCCCTCCGTGGTTTCTCCATGGCTCACATGGTCCACCATCAATCCTTTTCCGGGGAAATTGCTTAGGTCCAGAATAACTGCTCACATCCATTCATTTGTTCCTCTTTTTCCACCTGTGGAATCCACTTCCATGTTCTGAGACTGGGTGGGGAGGGGGGGGGGGGGAGAGGGTGGGTGAATGGGGTGGAGGTGAAGGTTGGTGGACGAGGTGCAGATAAGACGAACACCTCAGAAAAATAATCATTTTGAAGAAGAAGAAGAGACATATATACATATATAGTGGTGGAGAAGAAGAACACGTGAGACTTTACAAAGGAGATGCAAGGGTAAAAATGCATTCTTAAATGTTGTTGTTTTTATAAGAAGCGTTTATATTTAATGTAGATTCAGTTTGGAGAAAAGATGGGGGGATGTAGAACCAGAAGCAGAAGGAAATTCAATAGAAATGAGAATCGTCAATGAAATATGGTTCTGTTACGTTATGATTGTTATGGTTTTGGAGTGAAATACAACACAGTGTAAGGTTTTTTACTTGCGAAAATCGAAGATTTTCCAAGTATATTGGTTGGTCTTGTGCGTTATTCTGTCTGTCTGTCTGTATGTCACAATTTTCAACCGATCTTCACGAAACTTCACCAAATGGTAGAGTTGATCATAAGCAAGAAGCCTATTGTTTTTGGGGACACAAGGTCAATAGGTCAACTTTGACCAAAGGTCACCAACTTTGTCAAATTTCTAAAATCCTCAATTTTTATCTGATTAACTTGAAATTTTAAGAGGATTTGCATATCTGGTCACTGAATTCAACCACCATGTATTTTGAGGTCGACATAGGCCAAAAGGTCAACATAGGGCAGATTTCTAAAATCCTCAATTTTTATCTGATTAACTTGAAATTTTAAGAGGATTTGCATATCTGGTCACTGAATTCAACCACCAAGAGTATTTTTTTAGGTCAGCATAGGCCAAAAGGTCAACATGGGGCAGATTTCTAAAATCCTCAATTTTTATCTGATGAACTTGAAATTTTAAGAGGATTTGCATATCTGGTCACTGAATTCAACCACCAAGTATGTTTGAGGTCAACATAGGCCAAAAGGTCAACATGGGGCAGATTTCTAAAATCCTCAATTTTTATCTGATTAACTTGAAATTTTAAGAGGATTTGCATATCTGGTCACTGAATTCAACCACCATGTATTTTGAGGTCGACATAGGCCAAAAGGTCAACATAGGGCAGATTTCTAAAATCCTCAATTTTTATCTGATTAACTTGAAATTTTAAGAGGATTTGCATATCTGGTCACTGAATTCAACCACCAAGAGTATTTTTTTAGGTCAGCATAGGCCAAAAGGTCAACATGGGGCAGATTTCTAAAATCCTCAATTTTTATCTGATGAACTTGAAATTTTAAGAGGATTTGCATATCTGGTCACTGAATTCAACCACCAAGTATGTTTGAGGTCAACATAGGCCAAAAGGTCAACATGGGGCAGATTTCTAAAATCCTCAATTTTTATCTGATTAACTTGAAATTTTAAGAGGATTTGCATATCTGGTCACTGAATTCAACCACCAAGTATGTTTGAGGTCAACATAGGCCAAAAGGTCAACATGGGGCAGATTTCTAAAATCCTCAATTTTTATCTGATTAACTTGAAATTTTAAGAGGATTTGCATATCTGGTCACTGAATTCAACCACCACCTATGTTTGAGGTCAACATAGGCCAAAAGGTCAACATAGGGCAGATTTCTAAAATCCTCAATTTTTATCTGATTAACTTGATATTTTAAGAGGATTTGCATATCTGGTCACTGAATTCAACCACCAAGTATGTTTGAGGTCAACATTGGCCAAAAGGTCAACATGGGGCAGATTTCTAAAGTCCTCAATTTTTATCTGATTAACTTGAAATTTTAAGAGGATTTGCATATCTGGTCACTGAATTCAACCACCAAGTATGTTTGAGGTCAACATAGGCCAAAAGGTCAACATATGGCAGATTTCTAAAATCCTCAATTTTTATCTGATTAACTTGAAATTTTAAGAGGATTTGCATATCTGGTCACTGAATTCAACCACCAAGTATGTTTGAGGTCAACATAGGCCAAAAGGTCAACATAGGGCAGATTTCTAAAATCCTCAATTTTTATCTGATTAACTTGAAATTTTTAGAGGATTTGCAGAATTCTAAGAGGACACTGAATTTAACCACCAAATATTTTTGAGGTCAACAACTTATTTTAGGGATTTCACAAGTATCGTGCTATGCATGACATATTTCTTGTTTTGTTTGTTTGTTTGTTGCGATTTTTAGAAAAACCAGGAGAGGAAATAGTATTACAGAAAGTGTTTAGGAAACCCAAGATACCACTTTCTATCTGAGGGAAGGCCTTGACAATACTAAACGAATAGAACAAAAGAACGAACGAATTAACATGAGATTGCACAGAATAAAACAACAACACTTGGACGAACGAACAACACAACATAAAACACGACGAATCCAGTACAGAAAACTCAGCTTTAGTGAGATGGAAGCGGCAACTGTAGATTCGAGCGACACATGGAAATATCCTGGAACCGGACAATCGGAAATGACTCTTCTTCCCAAAATGACCCCATGACTCACAAGCACGAGCTCCCCTTTTCCAGGTTATTGTGGTTTTCCCCTTCTCCCTCACCCACTTTTCGTTTGTTAGTTGTCGCTTGGTTTTTTTTATTTTCCTCCTTTCCTTTGTCGTCCCCACTTTCCCCTTCATCTTGCTGTGAATTTCATTCAGCTTGTTCATCCCACGTGTCCTTCTCCCCTACCCTTGATCTTCCTTTCACCTCTACTCTGATGTTGGTGTTTCCCCCTTTCTATTTTGTTGCATTTTGTTCTCCTCTAGCTCCACAACAACCCTCGACCAGGTATAGGCCTACACAAAAATAAAACACACACACTCACACACACACACACACACACACACACACACACACACACACGCATACACACACACACACACACACACACACACACACACACACATACAAATACACATGCAGACACACACACATACACGTGCACATACACACACGCATACACACACACCGCATACACACACACACACACGTGCACATACACACACGCATACACACACACATACACACACATACACATACACACACACATACACATGGACACACACACACACACACCCACACACACACACAGAATAAGCACACAAACACACAGGGGAGGGAGGGGGGCGTACCTGTATTCCTTGTCGAGTTGCTTTATTCATTGAAAGCTCATGAATTTGCGACAAACCCATGGGTTGCTGCTCGTCACATTGGACACCAGGCTCGTGATGTACTCAAATTCTGTCCGAGATGCGCTTGTTTATGCAATATGCCAACACTTGTTAATTTGCGGTATTTTGTCCGATTTAATTAATTTATATGCAAAAGCGTGTGTATGTGTGTATACATACATACATACATACATACATACATACATACATATACATACATATACATACATATACATACATATACATACATATACATACATACATACATACATATACATACATACATACATACATATACATACATACATACATACATACATATGTTACATCTTACTATAATTCACCAAATGTCTGTCCGTCCGTTCGAAGGTACCGCAAAAACGGCTCAATCGATCGCAACGATATTTTGGGTGGGTATTCCTGGGACCCCTGGGAGTAAAATAGGCGATATTGTTTTTCCAAGTTTTACAAGTTTTCCAATTTTCCAAACACGATGGAATAATATTTACTGATATGAACAGTGATGTGGCTTTTGTTGAAATACTACAAATACTGTTTATTCAACGTACCAGGAGAGAGTAGATCGACTCCTGACGAACTCTTCCTATATAAACGTGCGGCTCTGAAGTAACATGGCAGCGTGTGCAAAGCGACTGAGAAATAGGTGTAGCGGCCGCTTCTGTGTTACAGATTCGGCGCGCACTCTTCACACAGAAACGTGCGACTGAGAAAGACGTGCAGCGGCCGCTTCCGTTTTGCAGAATTCAATCTTTTTTCAAAATGGGAACCATGTACTGTTTAGATTTTGATGATTTGCATGTGGTATGATTCAACGGATGTTTATATGAATTGTTTAAAATAAAAAAAAGCCTTCAATCTCTGATATTTTGCTTTTTCATTTGGGCTTCCAAATTGAAGCCCCGCCCATAGGGCGGGTACCGTTGCTAGTACATACAATACATGATTTAATTGATGAAATGGCCTTTGAGCAACTACCCGCTCCCAGGGCCGGCGCCAGACTATTTTCCGCCCGAGGCTAGGCCAGCTACTTGCACCCCCCCCCCCCCCCAATTTTTTTTTTTTGCCAACTTCGATTATTAATTCTCCCGTTTCCCGACGATGATCAATCCATGCGCCCAACGACGAAATGGCGGCAGCGTTTTGAACATGCCGGATGTGACGTATCGAGAAGGCGCATGGGAGCAGGCTACGTCCATTTCAAAAGGATGTGACGTATGCCACGAAGCGTACATGCTCAAAATTAATCACTTACACTATTATGAACAATGAACTATTATATTTTCCTTTTACTAGTACCCGACTGCAAAGCCGCAATGAGCCGGCGAAGCCAAAGCCTCTTGCCACTATTTTACCCATCACTATGGCATCAGTAGGTTAGATAGTTGGTAGTAGGTAGGTGTAGTAGGTACCGTCCCTGGTAAGACTTGGTAAAAGAGAAGAGCAGACAGTCCTCCCCAATACCTACATACCTACATACAATAAATGTCACAAGAAGCTTAAGGAAGTAACTATACGATGTGCTAGCTTAGGGCCTATTTGAAGAAATTTTAACTGGGCTTAATATACGTTTTCACAGGATGAGTCTGTGTGTAGTCTGCTAACTTCAGTCGCTGTTAGGACTGGTTCTCTCCGGGCACTGTGGCTTCCTCCACCAGAAGAAGTTAGCTTGCAGTAAGATCAGTAATTTGAGCATATGATGAGAACTATTTCGAGCAGCGTATGCTTACGCGTGATTCGGTTGTTTTGCACCAACCTCGTTCCCGGCGTCGCAGACGACGCCCTGGTAAGATGTCCTGTGTCGATGGTGCTGATTGGCTGACCTAAGCTGATCGCTGATTGGTCAGCTCACAAAATTTCGCAAATTCACACCTAAAATGACACAATTTGCATTCTGGATGAGATTAAAATTGATAAAATTTACTTCTTGATCAATTCGGTGAATTCCGTCTCAACTTCGGATATTTCCGGCAGTGAAAAACGATCCCCTACGGCCGCGAGATTTCTAAAAAATAATTCTTCGTCAATTTTAGAATATTTGACGCCGTTTTCAGCGTCCGAAACGCGTAATAAGCTTTTTTGAAATATTTTTTCAAATGCTCGAATCTCATTGGTTCTGGTGTTTGGTGACGATTTTCGTTGAAGATAACGAGGTTGGTCTTAAAGTATTTTAATTACAAATTGGAGGTGCATAAGATTGTGAATCAAACAAAGACGGGTGAAACACACTCCTATTTAACTTTTTCGCAATTTTTTTATGCATACTTCCGCATCTGGAAGATGGCGGCCTCCATTGAGTGATTTGGTTTTTGAAATATTTTTTCAAATGCTCGAATCTCATTGGTTCTGGTGTTTGGTGACGATTTTCGTTGAAGATAACCAGGCCCGTGCGGGCCGAGGTTGGTCTTAAAGTATTTTAATTACAAATTAGAGGTGCATAAGATTGTGAATCAAACAAAGACGGGTGAAACAAACTCCTATTGAACTTTTTTCAATTTGTTATACATACTTCCGCATCCGCAAGATGGCGGCCTCCGTTGAGCGATTTGGTGCGTCAAAGCTTTGAAATTCTCAAGCCAAGGGATCCAGGAAAATCTGGCCTTTCAACATCATACGTACGCGTTCATTGACAACACCGGCTTCGCCGGCTACTAGTACCCGACTGCAAAGCCGCAATGAGCCGGCGAAGCCAAAGCCTCTTGCCACTATTATACCCATCACTATGGCATCAGTAGGTTAGGTAGTTGGTAGTAGGTAGGTAGGTAGTTGGTAGGTGTAATAGGTGTACCGTACCTGGTAAGACTTGGTAAAAGAGAAGAGCAGACAGTCCTCCCCAATGGCAATACCTGCATACAATAAATGTCACAAGAAGCTTAAGGAAGTAACTATACGATGTGCTAGCTTAAGGCCTATTTTTAACTGGGCTTAACATACGTTTTCACAGTAAGTGTATAGTCTTCTAACTTCAGTCGCTGTCAGGCGCCAGGGCTGGTTCTCTGACCCTCCGGGCACGGCAGCTTCCTCCATCAGCAGACGTTAGCTTGCAGTGATTAATTCGGTGAATTCCGTCTCAACTTCGGATATTTCCGGCCGTGAAAAACTATCCGTATTTCTAAACTAAGTATGTAAACCACTTATACCGTATTTCTGGCCGTGAAAAACTATCCCATACGGCCGCGAGATTTCTAAAAAATAATTTTTCGTCAATGTGAGAATATTTGACGCCGTTTTCAGCGTCCGAAACGCGTAATAAGATTGTAAAAAAATATTTTTTCAAATGCTCGAATCTCATTGGTTCTGGTCTTTGATGACGATTTTCGTTGAAGATAACGAGGTTGGTCTTAACGTATTTTAATTACTAATTAGAGGTTTCGTGAAGGAGAAATTCGTGAAGTGAATCACCATCTGGAAACCCTCCCATCTACTTTCTCAATAATCCTCTCCAAGAAGTTCTGTCACGCAAGCTTTTGGGTCTCACTATCTGCCATGATCTTTCCTGGAAAAACCACATTTCAAATCTGGCCTCCAAAAGCCAGTCACCGACTGCGATCTGCCTCCGGCGTGCGAAGTCCTTATTTGGCACACCTGAGCTCCTCACCACATACAAGGCTTTCTTCCGCAGCTCAATGGAATACTGTTCCCCCCTCTGGGCCAGTGCTCCTGCCTCACACCTAGCTCGGCTTCACGCTGTTGAAACCAAAGCTTTCAGAATCATTGGAATCTCCCGCGATGAAGGTAAATCCGAGGGCCTTTCCCTCACTCACCGCAGGCAGGTTGGTGGGATTTCTGTCTTCTACTGACTCCTCTCTGGCCTGCTCCCCTTGCCCTGTCTGTGCTCTGTCCCCCAAATATTCCTGCAGGATGCACAAGATCTGCCTGCAACCCTCTTAAGGTTAAACTGCCAAAATCAAGACTCTCTGCTCACCTTCACTCCTTCATTCCTCTTTTCTCCCGCCTCTAGAAGAAACTCCCTCACTCTCTTCAATCCCACTCCTCCCTCCAGGTATTCAAAACAGCTGTTCACCACCATCTCTTATCTTCTTCCATCTAAAATCTTGATCTTTTCTACCCCCATTAATTCACCCAAGATCTACCTCCTTCAAATTCCAAACTCCAAGTCCCTATAGTGTCCATCTTGTTTATCCCATGTACCTTTGTTCATGTATCTCAAGCCCTCTCCCTTCCACAGATCGCCCGATGTCCCTGCTCTCTACCTTTCTTGTATTTCCCTCTCTCTCCCCCTCTTGTCTCCCACTCCCTTTATTGGATGTTCTATATGTTATCTCTTACATGAGCCTCGACTTAGTATAAAAAAATTAAAATGGCATTAAACTAGACTTTTCCCACCTTTATTTACACATCGTAACGCACAACTTCCAAGTGAAAAACAAATTCGACAAATTTCACAAAATTTATTAAAAATACAAAACTAGCTTATCTTGGTTGGATAGGTGTCCACCCTCCATAATAGCAATTGTAAATTAGCTCAGGTGAAACCAATCACCTTAAAAATCACACATCAAGTTAATTTGCCCCCACCTGTGTCAAATTGTAGTGATTCTGATTATTTCCAAATCCAATCATCTATTCCTGTAGGTTTCCTCTGCTGGGTAGTGCATTTCACAGAAAACCTGGCTGGTTTGGTGAGCAGGCTGCAAGGGAAAGGTGCTTCGGTGTCCACCTGAGCAGCTTGTTAGCCTTGTTATGTTTGGCCTGCGTGCTTTTATTTCCCCCATCTCGTCTATGTGTTTATCTTATACTTTTTGTCTTTTTTTGTCCTGCGTTTTTGTTCATCTCTCACTTCCTGGTTTTCCTTCCTGTTTAGCGGCCTCGCGCTTCCCCGCTACCACTTTCCTCCCTCCCTCCTTCCCTCTCCCCATCCGTCATTCCTCGTGTTGTCCTTCTCCCCTCCTCAGGACTCCGACATAGCGAGCAGGTGCCGTAACTGGGTCCGGTTTAAATTCGTGAAGGAGAAATCCGGTCCACCCGGTGAGATGTTCGGTCAGACGGTTTAGTTGGACACGGAGTTCAAGGGTAAGGATTTTTATTGCCTCGTCTGCTTGGCCCGTGGGTTTGATGTGTCCTTCCAGTCTCCTGGAAGACTTGCCGAGTTCTGGGTGAGGTGGACTTCCGCCCAGTCGGCTGGATCTCTGGCTGATTGGGCGGTCGAGGCCCTCTCTGACCATGAGAGGGTCGTGATGTGTCTTGCCAGTCTCCTGGAAGACTTGCCGAGTTCTGGGTGAGGTGGACTTTTGCCCAGTCAGCTGGATCTCTAGCTGATTGGGTGGTCGAGGCCCTCTCTGACCATGAGAGGGTCGTGACATGAGAGGGTCGTGATGTGTCTTGCCAGTCTCCTGGAAGACTTGCCGAGTTCTGGATGAGGTGGACTTTTGCCCAGTCAGCTGGATCTCTGGCTGATTGGGTGGTCGAGGCCCTCTCTGACCATGAGAGGGTCGTGACATGAGGTCGTGACATGAGAGGGTCGTGATGTGTCTTGCCAGTCTCCTGGAAGACTTGCCGAGTTCTGGGTGAGGTGGACTACCACCCAGTCAGCTGGATCTCTGGCTGATTGGGTGGTTGAGGCCCTCTCTGACCATGAGAGGGTCGTGACATGAGAGGGTCGTGATGTGTCTTGCCAGTCTCCTGGAAGACTTGCCGAGTTCTGGGTGAGTTGGACTTCCGCCCAGTCAGCTGGATCTCTGGCTGATTGGGCGGTCGAGGCCCTCTCTGACCATGACAGGGTCGTGACGGTCCCCACCTCTACAATGTGAGCGATTACGATGTGCAGTATTGGTTGTCTCGTTTTGTTGATATTAAAAGTCCACCACGGTACATCCAAAAATGGTTTGGGTATATGGAATGGAGGAGCTCAGCAGTATCGCGTTAAGTTCCGGGTTAAGGATGATGGCACGGTCAATCACATTCTTAATGGGATTGTAATTGGGTTGGACCGTGGGGAAGTGTTTTACACGGGTCAGTAAAAAGAATGCAGCAGGTGCGGACAACTGAACCACTTTGTATCTGCGTGTAAAGAACCGTTTTGCTCGCAGTGTCTGTTGGGACATTTGAGGGAGCACTGCACCTCTGTGGGTCGGTATAGCCTTTGCAGTGCCATTGGGCACACCTTCCGCTCCTGCCTGCAGAGCTACACGAACAAGATGCGTGCGTCTGCTGGTGGGGGTAGGGGTGTTGTCCCCGGGACTAGTGGAAGGGCAGTGGCTGGTGTGCCTGTTCCCTCTCCCCCCACAGGGAAGGAGGGTAGGAGGAGGAAGGTGGGAGGAAAAGTGGTGGCCGCTGCGGTCCCCGTGGCCCAGGCAGACCGTGGCCAGATGGTGGTCATCCATCCCGGGTGCAGCCAGAGGCATCCCAGCTGGCATCCCTGCACCCCGGACGCCGCCAGTCGCCAGAGGGCGCTTCGGCCGGGTCATCCGTTTGCCCCGCAAACTGGCCCTCCAGGTGCGCGGGAATTCTGGGGGGGCACGTGTGGCGGACACGAAAGCTCACTGACGCTAGGGCATCATTCCGCGCACCAAGTGGGCGGCGGCCACGCCCGAGGGGTAGGCGTGGCCGCGGGATATACACCGGGCGCGCATCCCGGAACGCTCCAGGGCTACAGTGAACTCTTTTAATAAAGACACTTAAACTTACCGCGTTGTCCGCTTCCTTGTTATTGTACAAGTAAGCGCGCGTAGCACCGCGCTTCAGTGTCATGTTTTGCTTTCGGGAGCTAGTATTTACACTCGCTGTCGCCAGTCCATACGAGTGTGAGCAGTACCTTATTTCAGGGCAATTGTGCCTCACAGAAACAATCAGCAGTAACTGTTCGTATCGCCTTGCCACTAAGTGGAATGAACCAAGACTGTTCGAATTTGCTTCATCCACCATCCAACATCCTGCCTCCCAATGTCTTCGCCGTGACCCTGGTTCGGGTGGCATCCGGGTACGATGCCTTGCCAAAGGGCAACCCTTGTTTGGTCGGGGACTGCTTATTGTGTATTCGCAGCTAACCTCCATATCTGGAGGCCGTTTCACTATCCGCCACCTGTGACCCCGTGGATGGGAGTTTGCTCTCCACACCACACACACACACACACACACACACACACACACACACACACACACACACACACACACACACACACACACACACGAATACACATATACACATATACACATACACATACACATCCACAAACACAAACACACACCACATGCCACACGACACACACACATACCACACACACACACACACACACACACCACACCACACACACACACACCACACACCACACCACACATATATTGTGTACACATTTGACATCACACAGACCACCACACACACAGACCACCACACACACAGACCACCACACACACAGACCACCACACACAACTGTTGGCTCTGATAGCTCCACCAACAGCACAAATGTACACCCACAAGTACTGACAGTGCCTGGCCTATCCAGCTTCGGGGATGGGACCATTCGCAAGATCTTCAGGAGGGGTAAAGGTAAAAACAGGTGCGGGTATAGCAGGAACGGGGAAAGAAAAGAAACAAAGGTTGGAAGATCTGTGACTGTTCGCGGACCCGATGCAAAGAGCGAAAAGTTAAAGCTTTATTAACTAAACGCGGACCTCGAAGGAAACACCGTCCAGATGCTCCATCCTCCTGCTGTGTTTTTCTTTTGAACTTTTCCCGCTGCTGGTCGAATCAGGTAACCACGCAGGTGCGGAATTAATTGATATGATTTTCCCTGAAACCTCCAGCGAGTAATCCTCGAACGATCTATTGTTATTTTCTTCCAGGAATTTCAAAAATAACATTTACCTGAGGGAGAGGCCGAGCTGAGTGAGCATTTCGCGCGTCATCCGCAGGAGCTTCGAGTACTGACCGCGAACAAAAGGGGATTTCTTGTGTTTTAAAGAAGTAAAGTCATCTTGCTTGTTTTTAATAATATTTCATTTAAGGAAACATTCACATTTGCTCTTTGAGAAAAGTTTCACTTTCACCCCTGAGCGTTTGTCTCCACTTCCGTCTTTTGGTGTTGCCTAGCAACGGTGTTCTCGCCTGAGGGAAATCGCATGAAGGATTGAGGTAAGAAGGAATGAGGGAGAGGAGTGAAGGATGAATGAAGGTTAGCAGAGGCGGTGCGTTTCATTAGCAAGCAGCTTGCTATCGGTGATAAGCGATGTCGAGCAGTCCGTTCCGTTTCGTTGGAGTGCTTGATTGAGCGCAAAGGCACAAAACAGATGACGCACAGTCCGATGGTCATGGCACGTGATGCAGGCAGGTGACGGCGATAAAGGACGACAAGGACGTCACAGGCCGGCAGGTTGATAATATGGCTGGCAGGTCGCTGATGCAGGTAGGGGCTGGCGAGGAGGCCAGACAGCCGGCTTAGCCTTAATCTGTCATAACCCAATCTATCCATTCTCCCACCTAGTCTGGGCCCCCCAACCTATATTAACCCCTGGTTCTCCACTTCCACTCGACGAATGTACAAGTTTTATTCATATTATAACAGGAAATGGTAAGAACTCGTCCCCTCTTCCACAATTCTGGCCTCTCTCCACCCAAACCTGTATATGAAATATTCAAACGACACCTTTTCACGGCCAGGTACGCACAGTGGTGAGAAAAAGTTTGTAAAACAAAATAACAGCATGGTGTGGAGCTGTGCTCGCACGATAAAGCCGGACAAAATGGACGATACCAGGAACGAAGTTTCACTGAGCTATTTATTCTAGCACACCTCGAAAGAACTCAAAAGCACTGACTAGCCCGTTAACACGGGCGGCAATTTATATCAAAAGTTCACCACACAAAAGCCACGCCTCTCAGGCGGGGCGTGGTATGCAAATAAGTCAGTCACGCCTCTCAACAGGGCGTGGTATGCAAATCGAGAGTCCGCCCGGGCAAGGCAAGTCCGGACACTTCTGGGCGAGTACAGGCAAGTAACCGCCCGCCGGTTACGTCATCGGCCGGTGCAAGGTGATTGTGTCATGCTTCCGGTAACCGCTACATGCGCCCCCCCAGAATTAACTTGCACCGGGACAGTCAGTTTGAGGGGGGTCTTGATGACCCGGGCCGAAACGACCCCTGGCGATTCGTGTAGGGGTGGTAAGTGGCGTGGCGGTGGATGGTCGGGCGGGGGGCTTGGTTGACGGGGGACGGCCCCGTCGTGGAGGAAGGGCCAACCGTGGAGGCTGGTCGAGGTCCAAATGGGCCGGCTTGAGGCGGTCCACGGAGATGCGGTCCGGTTTGCCGCCGATGTCAATGATGAACGACTTGTCGTCCCTCTTCAGGACCCGGAAAGGTCCATCATACGGCGGCCGGAGCGGTCCCCGGTGTGCGTCGTTCCGGATAAAAACGTACTCCACAGTGCGAAGTGCTGGGGGGAGGTGGGGTTGGGGGCAGCCGTGGTGGGACGTGGGCATGGGGGCAAATCTCCTGGCGGCCTCCTGGAGGACCGAGCGTTGGCGAGCCGCGGACCAGGGGCCGGTGGCATCAGGGATGAACTCACCCGGCACGCGCAGTGGCTGGCCGTAGACCAGCTCGGCGGTGGAAGCCTGGAGGTCCTCTTTAGGGGCCGTTCGGAGGCCCATTAGGACCCACGGGAGCCTGTCGGCCCAACCGTTGTCCTGGAGGCTGGCCCTGAGAGTGGCCTTCATCGAGCGGTGGAACCGCTCGCACAAGCCGTTGGCTTGAGGGTGGTCAGCCGTGGTGCGGTATAGCTTGACCCCGAAGGCCTGGGCGACCACGCCCCAAAGCTCGGAGGTGAATTGCGGGCCTCTGTCGGAGGAGATGTCCGAGGGGGTGCCGAAACGGGCAATCCAGGTGCCAATGAAGGCCTGCGCCACGTCGGCGGATGTTGTTGATGCCAGCGGGACGGCCTCCGGCCACCTGGTGGTCCTGTCCACCATCGTGAGGAGGTGGGTGAAGCCCCGCGAGGAGGGAAGGGGTCCCACCAGGTCCACATTGACGTGGTCGAACCGCCGCGCGGGCACGTCGAATGGTGTCAACGGCGCCTGGGTGTGCCGATGGACCTTTGCGCGCTGGCAGGCGACACAGGCGTTGGCCCAGTCGCGGACGTCCTTACGGAGCCCGTGACAGACGAACTTTGCTGCCACGAGCTTCTGCGACGCTTTCCGGCCTGGGTGGGAAAGGCCGCTTTCCGGCCTGGGTGGGAAAGGCCGTGGAGGGCGTCAAATATGTGCCGCTGCCATCCAGTGGGCACGATGGGGCGAGGTTGGCCCAGGGAAACGTTGCACAGGAGAACTGTGCCTGTGTCCTCAAACGTCATTTAAAAACACCTCACCACCAAGTAATTCAAAACACCTCACCACCACATCATTTAAAAACACCTCACCACCAAGTAATTCAAAACACCTCACCACCACATCATTTAAAAACACCTCACCACCAAGTAATTCAAAACACCTCACCACCACGTAATTCAAAACACCTCATTACCAACTAATTCAAAACACCTCACCACCACATAATTAAAAACACCTCCCCACCACGTAATTATAAATACCTCACCCCCACGTAATTCAAAACACCTCACCACCAAGTGATTTTAAAACACCTCGCCACCATTTGATTTAAAAACATCACCACCACGTCATTTAAAAACACCTCACCACCATATAATTCAAAATACCTCACCACCACGTGATTCAAAACCACCACAACCTCATCAAAAACACTTCACAACCACGGAAACAAAAGTTTGAGGGAGTCGTTAAGTGACAACACAGACACTGCCCAGATGTGTAGATATATAGATAAATGACTGTACCCGAGTTGCCGTTTTGTCATGGTTTAAACCAATCATAATTCAAACAATTATTTTGCACGAATGTATTTGTAATATATGTGATATCACATTTTATAAACAACTGAAGTTGAAAACTTAAGTTGAAAAAAAGAAAATTCCGAAAAAAAAAAAAATTGGATTTTTTTTTATTTTTAAGAATACCCTTGGGACATACCGACGGGAGAGATATGTGCATACCAGAAGTTTGGTACGATTTCACAAAAGTTTGAGAAAGTAGTTCAGTGACAACACAGGACAGACACTGCACAGATATATATATCTGTGAAGGAAAGGCTGTGAAGGAAAGGTGCAGACTGGAGGTTTGGGACGATTACACCTCACCACAACGTAATTCAAAACACCTCACCACCAAGTAATTCAAAACATCTCACAGCCATAAAACACGTAATAAAAACACCTCACAGCAATAAAACACGTAATAAAAACACCTCACCACCACGGAATTAAAAACACCTCACAGCCATAAAACACGTAATAAAAACACCTCACCACCACGAAATTAAAAACACCTCACAGCCATAAAACACGTAATAAAAACACCTCACAGCCATAAAAAAAAGTTATAAAAACACGTCACAGCCATAAAACACGGAATAAAAACACCTCACAGCCACGAAATTAAAAACACCTCACAGCCATAAAACACGCAATAACAACACCTCACTACCACAAAATTAAAAACACCTCACAGCCATAAAACACGCAATAAAAACACCTCACAGCCATAAAACACGTAATAAAAACACCTCATGCCATAAAACACAATAAAAACACCTCACAGCCATAAAACACGAAATAAAAACACCTCACAGCCATAAAACACGTAATAAAAACACCTCATAGCTATAAAACACATAATAAGAACACCTCACAGTCACAAAACACGTAATAAAAACACCTCACAGCCACGAAATTAAAAACACCTCACAGCCATAAAACACGCAATAACAACACCTCACTACCACAAAATTAAAAACACCTCACAGCCATAAAACACGCAATAAAAACACCTCATAGCTATAAAACACGCAATAAAAACACCTCACTACCACAAAATTAAAAACACCTCACAGCCATAAAACACGCAATAAAAACACCTCACTACCACAAAATTAAAAACACCTCACAGCCATAAAACACGCAATAAAAACACCTCACAGCCATAAAACACGAAATAAAAACACCTCACAGCCATAAAACACGTAATAAAAACACCTCATAGCTATAAAACACATAATAAGAACACCTCACAGTCACAAAACACGTAATAAAAACACCTCACAGCCACGAAATTGAAAACACCTCACCACCATGAAATTAAAAACACCTCACAGCCATAAAACACGTAATAACAACACCTCATAGCTATAAAACACATAATAAGAACACCTCACAGTCACAAAACACGTAATAAAAACACCTCATCTATCTATAATTCCAGTAATCTCTGTCTGTACGTTTGTACGTTTGTACGTCTGTTTGTCTGTGACCGCTGTTTCTCGACAACCACGGGTCCGATATACTTTTAACTTGCCAGGTATATTGCTGGGGACCCGAGGATGTGCCTTTTCAAGGTTTCATATTAATCGGACAATTACTTACCGAGCTATGTCCAAAAAACGATTCAACCAATCAGAGAGCAGCGAACGATCGCGTGTGCCGAACGTGGAGGACACACTCTGCCTCGGATGGCACATTTGAGAGCGTATTCATTTATTTCACGTTTGCAAACTATGTTGGCGTTAAACTATGTTTTAATAAAGTTTTAAAACTAATAAAAACGAATTTGCGATTCATTCGCTTTCCTGCGCGTTTGTGCACGCGATGGCGATTGCTTTACCAAACTCCGGAAGCCGTTCGCTTTGGACCAAACCATTGCATGTAAATAGAGGGGGGGGATTGTCACCACTCGCAAGCCGTTCGCTTTGGACCAAACCATTTCATGTAAATAGAGGGGGGGGATATAATTTTAGATATAGATATAGTACGGGCAATGCCCGAGTAGCTATAAAACACATAATAAGAACACCTCACAGTCACAAAACACGTAATAAAAACACCTCACAGCCACGAAATTAAAAACACCTCACCACCACAAAATTGGAAACACCTCACAGCCATAAAACACTTAATAAAAACACCTCACCACCACAAAATTAAAAACACCTCACAGCCATAAAACACGGAATAAAAACACCTCACCACCACAAAATTAAAAACACCTCACCACCACGAAATTAAAAACACCTCACCACCACAAAATTAAAAACACCTCACCACCACGAAATTGAAAACACCTCACCACCTCGAAATTAAAAACACCTCACAGCCACAAAACACGTAATAAAAACACCTCACAGCCACGAAATTGAAAACACCTCACCACCACGAAATTAAAAACACCTCACAGCCATAACACGTAATAAAAACACCTCACCACCACGAAATTAAAAACACCTCACAGCCATAAAACACGGAATAAAAACACCTCACAGCCATAAAACACGTAATAAAAACACCTCATAGCCACGAAATTGAAAACACCTCACAGCCATAAAACACGTATTAAAACACCTCATAGCCATAAAACACGTATTAAAACACCTCATAGCCATAAAACACGTATTAAAACACCTCATAGCCATAAAACACGTATTAAAACACCTCATAGCCATAAAACACGTATTAAAACACCTCATAGCCATAAAACACGTATTAGAACACCTCATAGCCATAAAACACGTAATAAAAACACCTCACAGCCACAAAATTAAAAACACCTCACAGCCATAAAACACGTATTAAAAACACCTCACCACCACAAAATTAAAACACCTCACAGCCATAAAACACGTAATAAAAACACCTCACCACCACGAAATTAAAAACACCTCACAGCCACGAAATTAAAAACACCTCACAGCCATAAAACACGTAATAAAAACACCTCACCACTACGAAATTAAAACACCTCACCACCACGAAATTGAAAACACCTCACCACCACGAAATTAAAAACACCTCACAGCCATAAACCAAGTAATAAAAACACCACACAGCCACAAAATTAAAAACACCTCACAGCCATAAAACAGGTATTAAAAACACCTCACCACCACAAAATTAAAACACCTCACAGCCATAAAACACGTAATAAAAACACCTCACCACCACGAAATTAAAAACACCTCACAGCCACGAAATTGAAAACACCTCACCTCCACGAAATTAAAAACACCTCACAGCCATAAAACACGTAATAAAAACACCTCACCACCACAAAATTAAAAACACCTCACAGCCATAAAACACGTAATAAAAACACCTCACCACCACGAAATTAAAAACACCTCACAGCCACGAAATTAAAAACGCCTCACAGCCATAAACCACGTAATAAAAACACCTCACCACCACGAAATTAAAAACACCTCACAGCCACGGAATTAAAAACACCTCACAGCCATAAAACACATAATAAAAACACCTCACCACTACGAAATTAAAAACACCTCACAGCCATAAAACACGTAATAAAAACACCTCACCACCACGAAATTAAAAACACCTCACAGCCACGGAATTAAAAACACCTCACAGCCATAAACCACGTAATAAAAACACCTCACAGCCACAAAATTAAAAACACCTCACAGCCATAAAACACGTAATAAAAACACCTCACAGCCATAAAACACGTATTAAAACACCTCACAGCCACGAAATTAAATACACCTCACAGCCACGGAATTAAAAACACCTCACAGCCATAAAACACGTAATAAAAACACCTCACCACCACGAAATTAAAAACACCTCACAGCCACGCAATTAAAAACACCTCACAGCCATAACACGTAATAAAAACACCTCACCACCACGAAATTGAAAACACCTCACCACCACGAAATTAAAAACACCTCACAGCCATAACACGTAATAAAAACACCTCACCACCACGAAATTAAAAACACCTCACAGCCATAAAACACGGAATAAAAACACCTCACAGCCATAAAACACGTAATAAAAACACCTCATAGCCACGAAATTGAAAACACCTCACAGCCATAAAACACGTATTAAAACACCTCATAGCCATAAAACACGTATTAAAACACCTCATAGCCATAAAACACGTATTAAAACACCTCATAGCCATAAAACACGTATTAGAACACCTCATAGCCATAAAACACGTAATAAAAACACCTCACAGCCACAAAATTAAAAACACCTCACAGCCATAAAACACGTATTAAAAACACCTCACCACCACAAAATTAAAACACCTCACAGCCATAAAACACGTAATAAAAACACCTCACCACCACGAAATTAAAAACACCTCACAGCCACGAAATTAAAAACACCTCACAGCCATAAAACACGTAATAAAAACACCTCACCACTACGAAATTAAAACACCTCACCACCACGAAATTGAAAACACCTCACCACCACGAAATTAAAAACACCTCACAGCCATAAACCAAGTAATAAAAACACCACACAGCCACAAAATTAAAAACACCTCACAGCCATAAAACAGGTATTAAAAACACCTCACCACCACAAAATTAAAATACCTCACAGCCATAAAACACGTAATAAAAACACCTCACCACCACGAAATTAAAAACACCTCACAGCCACGAAATTGAAAACACCTCACCTCCACGAAATTAAAAACACCTCACAGCCATAAAACACGTAATAAAAACACCTCACCAGCACAAAATTAAAAACACCTCACAGCCATAAAACACGTATTAAAACACCTCACCACCACGAAATTAAAAACACCTCACAGCCACGAAATTAAAAACGCCTCACAGCCATAAACCACGTAATAAAAACACCTCACCACCACGAAATTAAAAACACCTCACAGCCACGGAATTAAAAACACCTCACAGCCATAAACCACGTAATAAAAACACCTCACAGCCACAAAATTAAAAACACCTCACAGCCATAAAACACGTAATAAAAACACCTCACAGCCATAAAACACGTATTAAAACACCTCACAGCCACGAAATTAAAAACACCTCACAGCCACGGAATTAAAAACACTTCACAGCCATAAAACACGTAATAAAAACACCTCACCACCACGAAATTAAATACACCTCACAGCCACGCAATTAAAAACACCTCACAGCCATAAAACACGTAATAAAAACACCTCACCACCACGAAATTAAAAACACCTCACAGCCACGCAATTAAAAACACCTCACAGCCATAAAACACGTAATAAAAACACCTCACCACCACGAAATTAAAAACACCTCACAGCCACGGAATTAAAAACACCTCACAGCCATAAAACACGTAATAAAAACACCTCACCACTACGAAATTAAAAACACCTCACAGCCACGAAATTGAAAACACCTCACCACCACGAAATTGAAAACACCTCACCACTACGAAATTAAAAACACCTCACCACTACGAAATTAAAAACACCTCACCACTACGAAATTAAAAACACCTCACAGCCATAAACCACGTAATAAAAACACCTCACCACCACGAAATTAAAAACACCTCACCACTACGAAATTAAAAACACCTCACCACTACGAAATTAAAAACACCTCACAGCCATAAACCACGTAATAAAAACACCTCACCACCACGAAATTAAAAACACCTCACAGCCATAAACCACGTAATAAAAACACCTCACAGCCACAAAATTAAAAACACCTCACAGCCATAAAACACGTAATAAAAACACCTCACCACCACGAAATTAAAAACACCTCACAGCCACGGAATTAAAAACACCTCACAGCCATAAAACACGTAATAAAAACACCTCACAGCCATAAAACACGTATTAAAACACCTCACAGCCACGAAATTAAAAACACCTCACAGCCACGGAATTAAAAACACTTCACAGCCATAAAACACGTAATAAAAACACCTCACCACCACGAAATTAAAAACACCTCACAGCCACGGAATTAAAAACACCTCACAGCCATAAAACACGTAATAAAAACACCTCACCACCACGAAATTAAAAACACCTCACAGCCACGGAATTAAAAACACCTCACAGCCATAAAACACGTAATAAAAACACCTCACCACTACGAAATTAAAAACACCTCACAGCCACGAAATTGAAAACACCTCACCACCACGAAATTGAAAACACCTCACAGCCACGAAATTGAAAACACCTCACCACCACAAAATTAAAAACACCTCACAGCCATAAAACACGTAATAAAAACACCTCACCACCACGAAATTAAAAACACCTCACAGCCACGAAATTAAAAACACCTCACAGCCATAAAACACGTAATAAAAACACCTCACCACCACGAAATTAAAACACCTCACAGCCACGAAATTGAAAACACCTCACCACCACGAAATTGAAAACACCTCACCACCACGTAATTATAAATACCTCACCACCACGTAATTCAAAACACCGCACCACCATGTGATTTAAAAACACCTCACCACCACATAATTAAAAACACCTCAAATCCACGAAATTGAAAACACCTCACCACCACGAAATTGAAAACACCTCACCACCACGAAATTGAAAACAGCTCACCACCACGAAATTAAAAACACCTCACCACCACGTCATTTAAAAACACCTCACCACCAAATAATTCAAAACACCTCACCACCTAGTAATTCAAAACACCTCACCACCACATAATTCAAAACACCTCATCACCACGTAATTCAAAACACCTCGCCACCACGTAATTATAAATACCTCACCACCACGTCATTCAAAACACCTCACCACCACGTAATTCAAAACACCTTACCACCATGTGATTTAAAAACACCTCACCACCATGTCATTTAAAAACACCTCACCACCAAATAATTCAAAACACCTCACCACCAAGTAATTCAAAACACCTCACCACCACATAATTCAAAACACCTGATCATCACGTAATTCAAAACACCTCACCACCACGAAATTAAAAACACCTCACCACCACGTCATTTAAAAACACCTCATCACCACGTAATTCAAAACACCTCACCACCACGTAATTATAAATACCTCACCACCACATCATTCAAAACACCTCACCACCACGTAATTCAAAACACCTCACCACCATGTGATTTAAAAACACCTCACCACCATGTGATTTAAAAACACCTCACCACCTCATCATTTTAAAACACCTCACCACCACATAATTCAAAATACCTCACCACCACGTGATTCAAAACCCATATACAAGAACTGATTCATCAGCTGCTCTAAAGAAGTTTCGTTTCAGCTCTATTGGAAGCGCAGATTTCCAAATCTTGCCGAGACTGTTTAAAGCTCCCCAAGCCTTGTTTTTGTGGAGGCGATGTTGCTTCCCAGGTGGTTAGGGGTTGTCCTCCCGCTCCAGTGCTCAGGAAGAGCCGAAGGAGGAGGGAAAGGAGGGTGCTGCGGTGCGGCATGTCGATCCACAATTCGTGGAGGCTGAACCCTCGAGGGGAGGCGGGGAGGATAACGTCTCCTCCTCGGGCTTTGAGGACATGGACTCAGGGTGTTGCGAGATGAAGAAACGCAAGAGGGGCCACAATAAGGGGAAGACCCTGGTGAAGGAAGGCCCCTGGCCCATTTATAAGGTGGAACGCCTGAGGTTCATGGAGACGGACCTCAAGGAGGGGAGAAAGAGCCGCCCGACCCTCAAGTGACTTTTGAGGCGGATATTGAGAAATGGCTGCATGAGCCTCCTCCCCTCTTTCCCCAATCAACTCCCCTGCCCACTCCCCGGTCCAATCCAGATGCTGCTTTCCGCGGGGACGCCACCCAGGTCCGAGCCCTGGGCTCCCTGCTGGGGGTGGGATGACCGAGGGGGAGCTAAACGTGGAAAAAGGTGAACCTTGATATTTTAGTGGACCTTTGGTTATTTTTATTGTTGTTTATTGGTTTGATCTATTTATTGACTTGTTTGTTTTGTATTTATTGTTTATTTACTTGTTTGATTATTGTTCCTGATATGGTTTTAATTATGGCTTTGATTTCAAGTTTGATGTTTTAATGTTTTTTTTTAACCTTTTTTTGTTCATAAAAAAGGCTTAGGCCATTAAAACCATGAGCACCAAGGAGCTTTCATAAGACCTTCGGGATAAAGTTGTGGAAAGGCACACATCAGGGGATGAGTATAAAAATATTTCAAAGGCCTTGAATATCCCTTGGAGCACAGTCAAAACAATCATTAAGAAGTGTATGGTGTATGGTACCATCAAGACCTTGCCTAGATCAGGCCATCCCTCCAAACTGGATAACCAAGGAAGGAAGAGACTGATCAGAGAGGCCACCAAGAGGCCAATGGAGACTTTGAAAGAGTTACAGGCCTTTATGGCAAAGATTTGTCACTGTGTGCATGTCACAACAATATCCCAAGCACTCTACAAGTCAGAACTCTATAAGTCAGAACTCTACAAGTCTGGCCTGTACGGATAGTGGCAAGAATGAAACCATTACTCAAAAAGGCTCACCTTGAGTCCCGTTTGAGGTATGCAAAAAACACTCCGGATTTGAAGCAATGTGCCAAAACGTCGTGTGATCTGACAAAACGAAGATGGAAGTTTTTGGCCTAAATGCAAAACATTACGTTGGGCGCAAACGCAACACAGCACATCACCCAGAGAACACCATCCCTACTGTGAAGCAAGGTGGTGACAGCATCATGATATGGGGATGTTTCTCATCAGCAGGGACTGGGGCACTTGCCAGGATAGAAGGAAAAATGGATGGAGCAAAATACAGAAAAATCCGAGAGAAAAACCTGCTGCCCTCTGCAAGAAAGCTAAAATTGGGACGGAAGTCACCTTTCAGCATGACAACGACCCAAAGCATACAGCCAAAGCTATACTGCAATGCCTAAGGAGAAAAAAGATAAAAGTTCTTGAGTGGCCCAGACAGAGCCCTGACCTAATTCCCATCGAACATCTGTGGCATAACGTGAAGATTGCTGTCCATCAACACTCCCCACGCAACTTCACTAAGCTTGAACAGTTTTGTCCAGAAGAATGAGCAAATATTGCCTAATCAAGGTGTTCAATGTTGGTTGAGCCCTATCCTAACAGACTCACATCTGTAATTGCCGTCAAAGGTGTTTTCACCAAATATTAACTCGGGGGGTGTGGACACTTATCCAACCAAGATATTCAAGTTTTGTATTCTAAATTAATTTTCTGAAATTTGTAGAATTTGTTTTTCACTTGGAAGTTGTGAGTTACAATGTGAAAATAAAGGTGGGAAAAGTCTGATTTCATGCAATTTCATTACAAGCTATAAGGCAACAAAAGGTGAAAAATTTGAAAGGGGGTGTAGACTTCCTACAGGCACTGTGTGTCGGTCGCAGCTGTTATACTTCATGCGTACTTGTAATTGTCGAAAGTGGGCTTTTCTCTTGAGTGTGACGTTCATTCCGCAAAACCATCTCATTTGCCGTGTTCAGTGGTCCTACTCTGTTCTGGGTAGGAAAATGTATTTTGTCTGTTTCTTCGAAACCTAAAGCGACTGACCTTTGAGCTTTCTGAGGCCCCCGAGTGAACTTGTAATTTTATATGTGGGGCAAGGGAGGTAGTAGTACTCATTCAACATGGCCTCCTATGATGTGGTCACCAGCAATCCCAGTTAACGTTAAAGGGTGCGTCTTAAATTAGAAGGTCTTTGCACAAAGAGAGCCAGGAAAGTGAAGGTTTGTCTAAAACTTCACCTCCGCCGGCCATCCTTTAAAGAAGAAGACGACGAATGGCAGGTTTTCAGTTTGCGGCACACGATTGTAGCAGGGATTCAAAGCAAACATTTCTTTTATTCGGCTTCAGTAATGAAAGACCACCGGGACAAAGGGGGGTTGACATCCAAGGCAGTCCGTTATGGTCTTTCGGCTCTCGGGTGAGGATATCAAATGAATGTTTTCAATATCTATACGAGCAGCCTGCGCTTCAATTTCACTCTTAACTTTGCACCGCACCCTCACTTTTTCTAAAACACAAACAGCACACTGCACAACCTAAGCTACAACATAGAAAAAAAAAAATTCAACTGAAAATATTTACTCTCAAATTGTACAAACTCATTTTAATTGCCATAAATAAATACTGTATTATAGACATAGATACATATGTACAAAGCGGGTACACATATAGTACATGCATACGAGCCATCGAATTGAAGGCTTTGCCATCCCAGAGGGCCTTTTACAGGCTCGTGTGATCAACTGTTGTCACACGCTCTTCAATCGATTAATCTAGCTGAGTTAAAGGTGAGTGTTGGGCATTAATACTCACCAAAGAACTTCCACCAATAACTTTTCAACTATGGCCTTTTACCCCCCAACTATTGAATGGGATCAAAAATTATATTTATTTATCTGCATCCATAATCGGATTTTTATTATCATCATAATTAAAAGGTTTTTAAAGGAAGCCTTGTTTTAAAGACTTAAAAAGAAGAAGAATAAGTTTAGAAGAAAGTTTAAAGAAAGAAGAAGTTGTTCAAAAGAAGGTTGAAAGACTTCAGAGACTGTTTGCCAATTTGCTCCATGTATTAGTAAAGGAAATATCATGGTATGTTTTGGTGCACAAGTAAAGTGGTTGAAGAAATGGTTAAAGTTTAGAGTTCCCTTGAAAGTTTTGAAATTAGTTGATGGAAAGCATGTGCACAATACTTTGTTATCTTTTCAAAGATGATGATTGATATCATATAATAAACATGACTATACTTCACAGAAACGTAGCCTCGCAACCGTATAATAACTCTTATTCCTAAAAAATATACTTTGTTTCATTTTCAACTGCTTTTACAATTCTGATCAACTATTAGCTACAGTCACGTGAAAAAGTAAGTACACCCCATGTAAAGTTTTGACTTTATCAACATATTTCAACATACAGCTATTTGATCTTCATTTCAACAATATTTATAGATAAAGGTGATACAATATAACAAATATCATGAAACATTTACATTTTGTAGTCCATTGTATAATTTAAATAAACATAAAAGCAAATTTCGCATGTGGAAAAAGTAAGTACACCCCCACATTTATCACTACTTCAAATACCTAAAATTAGAATCAGGTGCACCAGCTCAGGTGCAAATGATTAGAACATCGTTAGAGAGGATCTTGGAAAAAACCTATTTTATTTAAACCTAAGACATTTAGTTTGGTTTGCTCTTTGTTGTTGAAGTGTGCGGCGTCACCATGTCTAGATCAAAAGAGCTCTCTGAGGCCTTCAGAAAGAAGGTTATAGATGCATACGAGTCTGGGAAGGGATTTAAAAAGATCTCCAAACAATTTGAAATCAATCATTCGACCGTCCGGAAGATCATCTACAAGTGGAGAAGATTCCAAACAACTGCCAACTTGTTCAGGCCAGGCCGCCCCAGCAAGTTCAGCCGAGAGCAGACCGCAAGTTGCTGAAAGAGGTCTTTAAGAACCCCAGAATGTCATCATGGGACCTACAGGTAGCTCTTGCCACTGTTGATGTCAAAGTGCACGAGTCTACCATTAGAAAGAGGCTGCACAAATTTGATCTACATGGGAGGTGCGCCAGGAGGAAACCTTTGCTGTCCAGAAAGAACATCAGGGCAAGACTAAAGTTTGCCAATGAACACTTCGGCAAAGACCAGCACTTCTGGAACAATGTGTTCTGGACAGATGAGTCAACGGTAGAGCTATTTGGCCACAGTACCAGAAGACATGTTTGGCGAAAACCAAAGACAGCATTTGACCACAAGACCCTGATACCAACTGTAAAGCATGGTGGTGGAAATATTATGGTTTGGGGCAGCTTTGCTGCATCAGGGCCTGGGCAGCTCACCATCATAGAATCCACTATGAATTCTTCATTGTACCAGAGGGTGCTTGAGGATAATGTGAGGCCATCTGTCGGAAAGTTGAAGCTCAATCGAAGGTGGATCTTGCAACATGACAATGATCCTAAACATACCAGTAAATCCACCAAGGAATCGCTGAAAAGAAAGAAATGGAGGGTTCTGGAATGGCCAAGTCAAAGCCCGGATCTAAATCCCATCGAGATGTTGTGGGGGGATTTGAAACGAGCTGTGCATGCAAAAAAAAAACCCTCGAACATCGCACAGCTGAAAGAATTCTGCATGGAGGAGTGGGCAAACATTTCTCCCCGTCGATGTCAGGGACTGGTAGACAGTTATAAGAAACGCCTACTTGAGGTTGTTTCTGCCAAAGGGGGCAATACCACCTGTTAGAGCCAAGGGTGTACTTACTTTTTCCACATGCGAAATTTGCATTTATGTTTATTGAAATTATACAATGGACTACAAAATGTAAATGTTTCATGATATTTGTTATATTATATCACCTTTATCTATCAATATTGTTGAAATGAAGATCAAATAGCTGTATGTTGAAATATGTTGAAAAAGTCCAAACTTTACCTGGGGTGTACTTACTTTTTCACGTGACTGTATACACGTTGAGCCAATTACACGCGATTTAAAATTTACAAGTAACGTTAATGAAACTGCTTTTACTATATACAAGATGATATTATATAACCGAGGACTTCTGCAACTACCACGAAGTCTGAATATCCTCGTCACCACTCTCCAAGTATCACTCCTCAAGTTGTCTGCATTGAACTTAGATATTTTGGTTTGAATTGGCTTAGGATATTTGAAAAAATAGCAAGTGAATCTGCGGATCCTTACTTGCACATTCCCAGTGTTTCCAGGACAGAAATACAGACATAGAATGAAGGATGTATAGTGATGGAAGAATGACGCATGTTTTGGTTATAACTATTATATAACAGCATTTAAGTATGAAGAAAACATTTCCGTTTCAGTTCTGAAACCTTGCAAATATGTCATCCACATTGAGTGCTCTTCCCAAGAATTGTAAAGTTTGTAATCGTGTCTTTTCCATCATACACGAATGCAAGGCTGGGAGATGGTGGGCAATTGCACGGGTAGGTGATAAACTATAAATATTACGTTTTCTATTTTACGATGATAGTTTATTACATCTTGCCATGGCGAGCATTCGTATATTATAAAGATTTTACAAAGGTATACAAAACACGGAAATGTGGGTGTTTATCTACTTATTCTGCACAGAAGCTGCACAAACAATCAAAACACAATCTAACCGTATATGCGCATAAAAGGGGGAAAACAAATGTTCAGCAGTTCTTGAGTGACAACCATGGCCCTCTATGAGACCTAAAGTCACGTGGGAATAGCTCCAGAACAGACAGCAAATTCATGAGTCACGCACACAGAATGGGGACACAACCAGAGCTAGGGTGGGGATGGGGATAAACGCGACACCCATGATGTATTGTGCCAATGTAATGTACATGTCTTGTAATGTGTACAGAATTAATTAACGCCCGTGCACTCGTCACACAGGTAGTACGTGTCCAGACTTGAAAAGTTTAATGTACACGGCATAATATCATTACTATACCTCTCAGTTGTAACTGAAGAGAGCAGGAGCTAAAACGCATTATTTTGTATAATAATGCTACAGCAGAGCCTCGGAAATTGCACTTCGCCGTTAAACAATTATATACTAACTCTAATAAGAGGCCCATATGCATCATATGCAATATCTCGTTCGATTAAAAAAAATACTTTTATGGAACATTAGAAACATTAAACATCGCGAATGATAAAATCAAGTACAATTGATGTGTAATTGCATGGAGACAGATTGAGTGGGATGGAAGTCAATATATTGTATTTACTTTGCAAAGAATGAAATGGTATTGAATTGAAACGAGAAATAAAAAGCATAAAATAGTGGCAGCTCTTCATAAGGCTTAAGTAAGGAAAAACTTAAACTCTTGGAATTTTTAGCAAGTTTTTGTCGAATATAGTCTCTTCTGTCACAACCCATGAATATCAAGAGGTTGTCCCATTGGTTCATCATTGACTGATGGGCGCTATGCAAGTGCTGCTGATTATACGTGATGAAGAGGAGGGACAACTGAATCTCCGCTCGACTTTAGCAGGGGACCTGCTAAGCGTATGAAGTGGGGTCAGGTGAATTTGGAGAACAACAAAAAAATGAATAAATAAAACGAATGCAACGATAACGGGAAGATATAACCGTTTTGAGAAATGTGCGATGTTCAGAAAGGTAGTGTGTCCAAAAAGAGTTTGTCGAGAATAGGAGGAGGAGGAACGAGGTCCTCGAGCTTCAGGTAGAAGATGCGTTGCAAGCCCTGTGTGCAAAGCGAGCGCAGTTCAGGCAGTTTTCCCAGAAGCCTTGAGAGCTGCGCAGATCGAGCTGATGTCGGAGTATTGAGGGCTACGTGCTCCTTCAGTGATGTCACAAGGCGCGCCTGCAGCTCCTCTACACGCTTCGGCTCTTTGAGGCCGTGCCTCTCTGTGGGTCAGTGGGAAGAATAAGGAGAGAATTGTGCTGTGAATTTTTATTTTTTTTACACATATGTTGACAGGATGACCTAAAAGTATGCACACTTGCCTCTAAGCCGTCTACCCTGGGATTGAATCCTGACCCAGCTATAAACTGCCATCCTGGTTTATCATTAAATAATTAGTTGCTGTACATTAAAGATACCATGGTGCCCTTTGCAAAGTGTAGGCGAGCTATCGCCAGTCACCTGACCCAATTCCAAATTCTTGCTCAAAAGACTGCTGAGAGAGAGCTGGCAACTCTGCCCAGCAAGACCCCAGGGCAAAGAAACGGCTTCAGCAGAACCAATGCTCTGCAACAAAACAAGCAACGCTTTTTTTTCTTTTTCTTTTTTAACTCTGACCCGAAATGCAACATGACACTGGCATCATGCACATACATTATGCCAACACATCACACACAAACTAAGATTGTGTCTGTGTGGGGCTTCCGAAAAGTAAAGTGTTGCTCCTTTAAAAAAAAATTTTTTTTATCTTCCTCACAGACTCCAACCTCACCTCCTAACTGTTGATCAGCAGGGCAGAGACAATGTGTTTGTGGCAGAAGATGCTTGCTGCTAGCAGGTGGTGCAGCATTTGCAGTTATGGGCTTGACTTGTGCCTGGCTGCATCATAAAGTTAGGGGTATATCAGATCAGTTAGGGGTATCATGATCAGACCCCCTAACTTGATGGGGCAGCAAGGCACAGGTTGAATCCCATCACAGAGCTTGCTACACAAACTGCCAGGAACACGTTTCGGCTGCCGCGCGAATACTTTGCCTCTGCTCTGCTGAATAGCAGTCAGGAGGTTTGCAGCCAGGAATATTAAATTAAATCAAATAAGCACACTGATCCTAAGACATGATGCTGACCATGATGTCAGCAGCATGTCATAGGGTCAGTGAGCTTCTTTGGTTTAAATATAGATATATATATATACAGTCACGTGAAAAAGTAAGTACACCCCATGTAAAGTTTTGACTTTTTCAACATATTTCAACATACAGCTATTTGATCTTCATTTCAACAATATTGATAGATAAAGGTGATATAATATAACAAATATCATGAAACATTTACATTTTGTAGTCCATTGTATAATTTAAATAAACATAAATGCAAATTTCGCATGTGGAAAAAGTAAGTACACCCCGACATTTATCACTACTTCAAATACCTAAAATTAGAATCAGGTGCACCAGCTCAGGTGCAAATGATTAGAACATCGTGAGAGAGGATCTTGGAGGAACCTGTCTTATTTAAACCTCAGACATTTAGTTTGGTTTGCTCTTTGTTGTTGAAGGGTGCGGCGTCACCATGCCTGGATCAAAAGAGCTCTCTTGGGCCTTCAGAAAGAAGGTTATAGATGCCTACGAGTCTGGGAAGGGATTTAAAAAGATCTCCAAACAATTTGAAATCAATCATTCGACTGTCCGGAAGATCATCTACAAGTGGAGAAGATTCCAAACAACTGCCAACTTGTTCAGGCCAGGCCGCCCCAGCAAGTTCAGCCGGAGAGCAGACCGCAAGATGCTGAAAGAAGTCTCCAAGAACCCCAGAATATCATCACAGGACCTACCGGTAGCTCTTGCCACTGTTGATGTCAAAGTGCACGAGTCTACCATTAGAAAGAGGCTGCACAAATTTGATGTACATGGGAGGTGTGCCAGGAGGAAACCTTTGCTGTCCAGAAAGAACATCAGGGCAAGACTAAAGTTTGCCAATGAACACCTCGGCAAAAACCAGCACTTCTGGAACAATGTGCTCTGGACAGATGAGTCAAAGGTAGAGCTATTTGGCCACACTACCAGAAGACATGTTTGGCGAAAACCAAAGACAGAATTTGACCACAAAAATCTGATACCAACTGCAAAGCATGGTGGTGGAAATATTATGGTTTGGGGCAGCTTTGCTGCATCAAGGCCTGGGCAGCTCACCATCATATAATCCACGATGAATTCTTCATTGTACCAGAGGGTGCTTGAGGATAATGTGAGGCCATCTGTTGGAAAGTTGAAGCTCAACCAAAGGTGGACCTTGCAACATGACAATGACCCTAAGCATACCAGTAAATCCACCAAGGAATGGCTGAAAAGAAAGAAATGGAGGGTTCTGGAATGGCCAAGTCAAAGCCCGGATCTAAATCCCATCGAGATGTTGTGGGGGGATTTGAAACGAGCTGTGCATGCAAGAAACCCCTCAAACATCGCACAGCTGAAAGAATTCTGCATGGAGGAGTGTGCAAAAATTTCTCCCAGTCGATGTCAGAGACTGGTAGACAGTTATAAGAAACGCCTACTTGAAGTTGTTTCTGCCAAAGGGGGCAATACCACCTATTAGAGCCAAGGGTGTACTTACTTTTTCCACATGCGAAATTTGCATTTATGTTTATTTAAATTATACAATGGACTACAAAATGTAAATGTTTCATGATATTTGCCATATTATATCACCTTTATCTATCAATATTGTTGAAATGAAGATGAAATAGCTGTATGTTGAAATATGTTGAAAAAGTCAAAAATTTGCATGGGGTGTACTTACTTTGTGCAAGTAATGTACAGATTCAGCGCAGTTACTAAGTCAGGTGGGGATTGATCACAATTTGAAATTGACCATAAAAGTTGATGAGTATCGGCGCCGAGTATAATAATTCCGTGTGTTGTGTGGGACATGGCAGGATATACATTACAGGGTTTCGATAAAGAAGTGAGTTTACATGGGCACGAGACTACAAAAAGCAAACCCATATCAAGGTAGGTTTTTCCCAACACTTTAACCAAAGAAGTCTGATAATTTTTTTGGGTTGGTCAATGGCTTGGGGCAGCAACACCACCCTCAGTAATCAAGCGATGTCTGCTGCAATTCTGTTGAGAAGCAATTCAAAAAGCTGCAATTCACCGTGTGACGTACATAGCTGTCTCCCCAATCAGCCTCCACCCGCATTTTGGTGCATCCTATAAAATCGCCAGCAACCCGTCGCAAGTGGCAGCAAACGTGCCGCGACGCGACAGAGCCCGTGACGTTGTGAGACAGCAACAGGCGCCATTAATATTCATACCGTCCGCTGGATTTTTAATGAGAAAACTGGATACCGCACAGCACATGCGTCTCACGGGTAAATTGCAACTCGGTGAAGCGAACAAAATCATTGTGTGCATAAATTGGCCACGCGCTGAAATAAAATTATATGCTGCTCCCCATGTTAAGATATTAGCCATGCTTCTAAAACTACATCTCACTGTACCCTATTATTACCGCATATCCGAGCGCATTGGCATGGTAATGAGGCAAAATTAACTTTATATTCAAAATAATTCAAACGTTTAAGCAAAACGGCAAAATGGCAAAATGGCATGTTGGTGATGGAATCGGAATGGCGAAGGAACATCGCACAGATTCCCCGGCGAGTTCTCGGCAATGCCTGCTCACCGGTACATAGCTTTACGCATCATTCACGCATCGATAGGCGGCAAATAAAATAATCGGTCGAGGATTGCAACAAAGACGAATTGCTCCGCACTCTTGTTTCAAAGCCCACGCGGGCAGAACCAAAGGTTAACGGTAATGGTCCACGGGCGACTTCAAAAACTCATAACTGATGGTAATTCTGATCGGTCAAGTGCTTTTAATGATCGTTCTTTTGACCGAGGTCGCTTTGTCACCAAGTACCGCATGGATGTCGCCGGGACCGATGCGCGTTGGCAGGTGATGCATGCACGGGGAGACCCGGGAAGCGGTGATGACGTACACTTGCACCAGGAGAAACCTCCCAGGGCCGTTGATTACAGGCCGAACGCATTAATGTGCCAGGGGTGCATTAACCTCGCTCCCAGGCAGCTTCAGTGTGCCGCTTAAGGAGACTCAGAATAACACGGAGCTAACTCCATGCTGCGTTACACTTGCATGGCTCAGGCTTTATATGTTCGCTATATCATGCGTGATTCGTGTTTCCTCTGCAAAATCTGCCTCACTGCAAGAAATGCTCAATTAAATAAACTGCAAGCAAAATGCTCTTTGCTCTGATCAATGATCAATAAACATGTGACGTATAAGCAAACCTGGTTGAAATAACTAAATGATGATTCCTTGTCAGGTGCAAAAGTAATTGTACATCATGTACTGACCTATATAAATACGAGTTCCTTCACAAGGAACTTCAACGCAGGAGGAGGCCAATTGCCCTGCACTATTATTGCTAACTTAAATGGTTGTTTGTCCGTGCTCTATCTATGAAATGTTGAGCGTCAATCAAGGAGGCAGCACATACCATTTTAAAAGTATTTGGTAGGACTCGGCCATGTTTCTAACTAAGGCATTGCATCCATTAGATGTGTTGACCTGTTTAGTGTTCTCATCTGACCCCTGGTGCACGATTCTGGCAACCCTGATTCAAATCGCATGCAGTACATGTATTCGTCCATTGTCTGCCAATGTCCTTGCAATCCACATTAGAGTACATTGATGTCTGCTCATGCATCTTTCCTAAAAGTGATTATATGTGCATACGTTCTACTTTGAGTTTATATCAATGCATGAAAGAAAGGCTGGCATCACATGTGGCTGAATTTGCTGATGAACTTCAAAGATTGTAGGGTGGACTTTACATTAGTAGGTGCCAATGTGTGCCGGCACCCTGGGCAATTCCCAAATTTATGCTCTAACTCAGCGGTTCTTAACCTGGGGGTCGTGACGTACGCGCATACGCGAACAAAATACTGTGTGTGGTATGTACCTTTGATAGGTTCCTAAAAATGGGCTCAACAAATTGATATGTTATTTATGACCCCTTCATGATCCCCGGAAAACCCAAAACGACCCCCAGGTTCTGAATCGCTGCTCTAACTGGAAGTGGTGCTATTGCTGGTAAACTAGCGGTGGCTCCCAAAGCACTCGGTGCTCTAAAGACTGGTGCCCTACCCAGATATGGCAATGCTGTCATCCTTAAATTAATGCAGTTAACGAGTACTGCTGGTTTCGAATGGACAAACGCACCCATTGTATTTTGATAAGGAGTGACTTACAAAGGGCAAATGTCCAGCAGTTACCTGTGACCATGACAAGTGCAGCGATGCAGGAAAACGCAGACAGGTCCATGTTCAACTCCTGTAGACTGGATGAGAATTCGAGAATGGCATCCAGCCAGTCTCCGAAACCACGCAAGCACTGCAGCCGATGGAGCACCACACCACTGCAGAAAATGAGTTTTCCTTCTGCTGCATTCGACCTAAACATCAAAGAAAGTCAGAATAACCAGAGAGAAACCGGACATTGAGTGCGTTGTGAAGTCGCCATTGGTGGCACGCCCCTCCAGCGCGTGCTGCGCAACAGAGCGCGCGAAAATGATCAATGTCTTTAACACTTTACACGTTTGCATGATAGAATTTGTGTCACGGCATTAAGCACGTTAAACGAATCAGCCTATGTGTTGGAGGATTTAACATTCCTGATTAATAACCAATATTTATCTTGGACAAACCAACATCAGAAAATGGCGACACCATGACGAGTCAAAATGGAGTGCTCACTTTTCATGAACCATATCAGGGATTGGGTGACTTTAACCTTCATTTCCTTCACATCACAGAGGTAATCACTCGTCTCCGGTGGACGTTAAATATCCCACAATCTCTTTCAAGAAGAGTAGGCGAGTTATCACCAGCACCTTGAAGAAATTAAATATTCCTGCCCAAAATACCTCGAGTCAAATATGAGGCCTGGCCACCTGATACATGAACCACTGGGGGCAAAATCATTCTGCGGCTGACCCCACCAGTAGGTGGGAATAATTGGGCCCATTAAATAAGTAGAAGTCGTAGAATCGTCAAAAAATAGGAGATAATTTAATTGCATCCATCATGCAAGAACAAATGAGTAGTCTGGTATGGAATCGACAAACGCACCCATTCTATTTTGATAGGGAGAGACTCCAAAAGGGCACGTGAGTTTGATGAAATTCAATAATTTGCTGCATAATACTTACAATCAACTGTAGCATGTAATCATTTACAACGGGGTAATCTATATATTACATGTGAAAAAAAATTCCACCTTTCCTCCTCCGACTTGTGTGCCACATAAATGCCATTTCCCTCGAAATACCTTATTCCTATACCTTCCCTTTCCATAAAAACATCCTTCCTCTCACAAGTCTCTACCCTCCCTTTTCCTCCGTATTACTTTTTATAGCAATAACCCCACCCTTTTTTGCTACATTAATATATGAACACAGCACCAAACATATAAATTCAATTCAATTCAAGCCTGGTGTTGGCTTAGTGGTTAGGGTGCCGGCTTGGGATCCTAGGATCCTGGGTTCGAATCCTGGTTGATCGCTGAATTAACACCAGGGTGGTTGACTCAGCCTGTCATCCTTCCGAGGTCGGCAAATTGAGTACCAGCTTGCTGGGTGAATGATCCCGGTGTGTACCTCGGTTTAGAATAGGTACGCTGTATCCCTGTGCATCGTAAGAGGCGGCTAAGGATTGGCGCCAGGAAGGGCATCTGGCCATAAAAACATTGCCTCAAACAGGGAACCATGATTGTCATGGGGCCCGCAAGGCTAACCCCTGCTGTAGCGGGGAAAATGGCCTTAAAACGATCATTCATTCATTCATTCACTCCACTGACTTTTCAGCACAAATCCATGGTCCCATCTGTGCAGAGTGATAACCATGAAAATATCACTAACACCATGAATCATCATGATTTCCAAACTAGTTTACAAAACGAATGCAAGATGTACAGCAAGTTACAAGGCCAAATGTCCATACGAGTTAATAAGAGCAAGAAAATCATGATCCACACCTGTAAGCAAGGCGCAACACAAGTAGCTCCAGAAAGGCGGCGTCAAAAAGCAAGTCCTGGTCATCTCGCAGTAGTTCTCCAAAGCCAGGTACTTTATCCACCCAAGAGCGAATCACATCCATGGACCCAGTGAGAAGGTCGTAGAACTGTTGCACACTCTCGGCGTCTGTGCCACTCGCTTGAAACTCACTTGCTGGTTGAAACTGCAGAGACGAAAATAGAGCGTGTAACCGATGAATACAATTTGGTGTACATTGCAACCTTATCCCCTTCATTTTCAGCACAAACCCAGCTCCTTGGAGTAAACTGCCATCACTAAGCAGATCATTGCAAAATCTTTATGCAGTCGACTCCATGTTGTGTCGTACAGTACCCCCATCCCTATGCTGGGCAGACATCAGCTGCATCTCGTTTTCCCTCTCTCTGCTGATCTGGAAATCATCATTCACTGGTCTGATAGATGGAACATGTCCTTCAATCCTGGAAAATCCCACAGTCTCACCCTATCGCTCCCTAACTAACCCACATATCTATTTTCTGGTCATCGACTGGAAGACATGTTCAGTCTCTTAAACTTCTGTTCCACCATCAGCCTTGATTTTTCCAGGGCCAACCGCATGATAAAGGTGTCCTCCAAAGTTAGCCGCAGACTGGGGATCCTCCATCAATCCAAGTATTTCCATGGAAAATCAGCTCCTCAGTCTACAATGCCTTTATCCATAGCTCAATGGAGCACTGCTTTCTGCTCTGGTGTCCCAGTATTATTCTATGGTGCCCTGGATTCTGTGGAATTGAAAGCTCTCAAAATTATTGGAATCTCCCTTGATGATAAAGCACAAGGTCTGTTACTCTCACATTGCAGGCAGGTCGGTGGTCTCTGTTTTCTGATACGAGTATTACCCGCTCGCTCTGGGAACACTGTATGTAGGCAAAATGTGGTGGAGTTTGGCCCATCGGTCCAGGCGAAATTGTAAGTCAGCTCCGCACCCTCACCCAGGAAGGGAAGGGGTGCACATGTACACACGCATATACGTACAAAAACTTATATATACACACACACACACACACACACACACTTTTTAATAATTGTACAGTATAGGCTATTTCTAAAATACTATGTAATGTCGATTGCTGTAAATGATGTTAATGTCACAACATTCTATATTCAACTTTCTCAATTGTAAACCTCAAAACATAGTTCCCTTACCGAAAGTAATAATCTTAACCTGTAAGTAATTGACAAGTTTCCTGGCCATCCAGATAAACAGCTGGGCACCGTTCTTCTTTAAGGTTTTGATCCTTTCAGCGCACGACCTCTCCAAACGGCAGATCCGCAACCTCGGTCATGGATCCACATCATCAGATTGTCTACAATGCCTTGAGCAAGTATTCGCACCCCTTGACTTTTTCACATTTTGTTGTGTTACAGCCTTAATTTAAAATTAATTTAATTGAGATTCTTTGTCACTGATCAACACACAATACCCCACAATGTCAAAGTGGAATAATTTTATAGATTTTTCTTTTTACAAAATAATTTTAAAAATTATAAGCTCAAAAGTCCTGAGTCAATAAGTATTCAACCCCTTTGCCATGACACTCCAAATTCAGCTCAGATGGATCCAATTTCCTTTGATAATCCTTGAGATGTCTCTACAACTTGATTGGAGTCCAAGAGTGGCAAAATCCATTGATTGGTTATAAGTTAGAAAGAAACACACCTTTCTATACAAAGTCCCAGAGTTAACAGAGCAGAAACTCTCCCATGAAGTCCAAGGAACCGTCTGTAGAACTCCGAGATAGAATTGTGAGGAGGCATAGATTTGGGGAAGGATATGAAACAATTTCTGGAGTGTTGAAAGTTTCCAAAAGCACAGCAAGCTCCATCATTAGGGAATGGAAAGAATATGGAACAGCTCAGACTCTTCCTAGAGCTGGCTGTCCGACCAAAATGTCAAAGTTTGATTTTGCAGTGATTTCAGATCACTGGAAATGAAAAGCAAAAGTGATTTTGCAGTGATTTGATTTCTGACCAAACCAGCTCAGTCAGACCAGACCATCTGACTGGTCTCAGTCAGACCAAACTGAGCAACTGGGCAAGAAGGATCTTGGTCAGGGAGGTAACCAAGAACCCAATGCCACTGTGACAGAACTACAGAGTTTCTTAGTTGTGATGGGAGAACCTGCTGGATCGACAACAGTCTCTGCAGCCCTTCACAAATCTCGGCTTTATGGGAGAGTGGCCAGACAAAAGCCACTCCTGAGAAAAAGGCACATGACAGCACGACTGCAGTTTCCAAAAAGGCACGTGAAAGACTCAGAGCACGAGGTAAAGGATTCTGTGGTCTGATGAGACGAAAATTAAACTCTTTGGTCTGAATGCAAAGTGCTACATCTGGTGGAAACCAAGCATATCTAATTGCCCATCTAACGCCATCCCTACCATGAATCAGGATGGTGGCAGCATCATGCTATGGGAAAGCTTTTCAGCAGCAGGGACTGGAAGACTTGTACAGATATAGGGAACAATGAATGCAGCCAAATACAGGCAAATCCTTGAGGAGAACCTGCTTTAGAATAGAAAAGACCTTACACTGTGGCGAAGATTTACGTTCCAACATACAATAACCCCAAGCATACAGCCAAAAGCAACACTGGAACAGAACGTGAACGTCCTTGAGTGGCCCAGCCAAAGCCCATACTTGAATCCTATAGGAGAATCTGTGGAAAGACTTAAACATTGCTGTTCACTGACGCTTCCCATACAACTTGACAGAGCTTCAGCAAATCTGCAAGGAAGAATGGGAGAAACTCCCCAAATCCAAATGTACAATCTGATACAGACATACCCAAGAAGACTTCAAGCTGTAATCACTGCCAAAGGCACTTCCATGGAGTCTTGACACATGGAGTTGAAAACTTATTTAAATTAGATATTTATGTATTTCATTTTGAATTATTTTGTAAAAATGTTTTTTAAAAATCCACTTTGACATTATGGGGTATTATGTGTAGATAGTTTTTAAAAACTCAATTTTATCGATTTTAAATTCAGGCTGTAACACCACAAAATGTGAAAAAGTCAAGGGTTGTGCACACTTTCTGAAGGCACTGCACATCAATATATCCACTACCTCAGTTGCGTCCAGGCAGTAAGTCAACCCATCAAGGCAATATCACTATTCAAACTTTTCTCACAAGAGGATTTAATATATTATCACATAATTATTACTCACCACACATTTCAATACGTGATGATACATTAATTCATGTACACCTTACCTTCAATATAACATGTCTCCAACACACACGCACACACACACACACACACACACACACACACACACACACACACACACACACACACACACACACACACACAATCTCTCTTTCTCTGCTGTCTCAGTCCTCTAACCTTCACTGCCTACTCCAGGATGCACAGGTTTTTCCAGAAACTCCTTCATACTTAGGCATCTTGGCTGTCCACACTTTTACTCTTAACTTCTCCCATCTATGGAACAACCTTCCAGAGGCTGTTTTGTCACACTCTTCCCTCCAGAGCTTCAATTAAGCAATATTTCAAGTGAAGATCATGGGTCAGAATTGGGGTTGACAAGCGATGTGGCAGATTATTTTTCATCCCAAATATGGACCCATGATCTTTATTACCCCATTAACCTTTCCCAACCCAACCATTTTCTTGGTTATTTCAGTGCTTCCTACCACCCCCTTCCTTCTCCTCTCTTCTTGTCCATTAATTACCTTAACGTTTGTTCCATTGTCAGTCAGTTATATTTTGCTCTTCGCGTCCTCACTCTTGCAAAGACAAATAAAGGCGAAAAAGATGTCTCCTAACCTCCCATAACTAATCCGTTTGCGGAAAGGAGCAGTGGTACATAATAACTCGTGTAAGCAGCTCCTATATTTGAAAAGCACTAATTGTTATCGAGTCCTTTGGGGGCAAACCGATGACCACACTCATTGGGAGCGCTCACTCATGCCCCCCGCTCTCCCCCCCCCCTTCCCACCCCCACACATGCTCGGATCAAACTGACACAATCATCCTCCGCCCTTCCGGAGGGAGACTGACACCCCCGACCCCCAGAAGTGTACCAACCCCTGCCCCCACACCCTGTCCATCAGAAGCGAACTGACATTCCCCCACCTCAAGCCCAAATGCAGTGAACTGATGCCCCCTCTCACCCAAATCCATCAGGAGCGAGCCAACATCGCCCACACCCAATTGTCGGAAGCAAATCAATGCCCCACCCTGACTTGCCGGTAGAGAACAGACGCCTCTACCCGTCCCCACAATTCGGGAACAAACCGTCGACCCCCCTCTGCCCCCACCCCCCCCCCCCCCCCCCCACCGATGGAATGAAAGCCGATGCTTCCCCGGACGCCTGGGGATAGCCGATGCTCACCCGGGCACCTTGGGATAGCCGATGCTCCCCCGGACGCCTGGGGATAGCCGATGCTCCCCCGGGCCTCTGGGGAAAGCCAATGCTCCCTCGGGCATCTGGGGAAAGCCGATGCTCCCCCGGGCGTCTGGGGAAAGCCGAAGCTCCCCCGGGTGTCTGGGGAAAGCCGATGCTCCCCCGGGCGTCTGGGGAAAGCCGATGCTCCCCCGGGCGCCTGGGGAAAGCCGATGCTCCCCCGGGCATATGAGGAAAGCCGATGCTTCCCCGGGCGTCTGGGGGAAGCCGATGCTCCCCCGGCCGCCTCGGGATAGCCGATGCTCACCCGGGCGCCTGGGGAAAGCGGATGCTCCTCCGGGCGCCTGGGGAAAGCCGATGCTCCCCCGGGTGCCTGGGGAAAGCCGATGCTCCCCCGGGCATATGGGGAAAGCCGATGCTTCCCCGGGCGTCTGGGGAAAGCCGATGCTCCCCCGGCCGCCTCGGGATAGCCGATGCTCACCCGGGCGCCTGGGGAAAGCCGATGCTCCTCTGGGCACCTGGGGAAAGCGGATGCTCCTCCGGGCGCCTGGGGAAAGCTGATGCTCCCCCGGGTGCCTGGGGAAAGCCGATGCTCCCCCGGGCGCCTGGGGAAAGCCGATGCTCCCCCGGGCATATGGGGAAAGCCGATGCTTCCCCGGGCGTCTGGGGAAAGCCGATGCTCCCCCGGCCGCCTCGGGATAGCCGATGCTCACCCGGGCGCCTGGGGAAAGCCGATGCTCCTCCGGGCGCCTGGGGAAAGCCGATGCTCCCCCGGGCGCCTGTGGAAAGCCGATGCTCCCCCAGGCGTCTGGGGAAAGCCGATGCTCCCCCGGGCGTCTGGGGAAAGCCGATGCTCCCCCGGGTGTCTGGGGAAAGCCGATGCTCCCCCGGGTGTCTGGGGAAAGCCGATGCTCCCCCGGGTGCCTGGGAAAAGCCGATCCTCCACGGGCCGTCTTTGGAATGCCGATGTTCCCCCGGGCATCTGGGGAAAGCCGATGCTCCCCCGGGCGTGTGGGGAAAGCCGATGCTCCCCCGGACATCTGGGGAATGCCGATGCTCCCCCGGGCGTCTGGGGAAAGCCGATGCTCCCCCGGGCATCTGGGGAAAGCCGATGCTCCCCCTGGGGTCTGTGGAAAGCCGATGCTCCCACGGGGGTCTGGCGAAAGCCGATGCTCCCCCAGGCGTCTTGGGAGAGCCGATGCTCCCCCAGGCATCGGGGGAAAGCCGGTGGTCCCCCGGGCGTCTGGGGAAAGCCGATGCTCCCCCGGGCGTCTGGTGAAAGCCGATGCTCCCCGGGCGTCTGGGGAAAGCCGATGCTCCCCCGGGCGTCTGGGGAAAGCCGATGCTCTCCCTGGCTTGTGGGGAAAGCATATGCTCCCCCTGGCTTCTGGGGAAAGCAGATGGTTCCCCTGGCTTCTGGGGAAAGCAGATCAGGAGCTTGCTGGCTGGCTCCTCGCTTTATTTCTCTTGAGCTGGTGATCCTGCTACCCAGGACATCTGGAGCTAGCTGGTGCTCCCCAGGACCTCTGGAGCTAGGTGTTGCTCCCCAGGACCTCTGGAGCTAGGTGTTGCTCCCCAGGACCTCTGGAGCTAGGTGTTGCTCCCCAGGACCTCTGGAGCTAGGTGTTGCTCCCTAGGACCTCTGGAGCTAGGTGTTGCTCCCCAGGACCTCTGGAGCTAGGTGTTGCTCCCCAGGACTTCTGGAGCTAGGTGTTGCTCCCCAGGACCTCTGGAGCTAGCTGGTGCTCCCCAGGACCTCCGGAGCGAGCTGGTGCTCCCCAGAACCTCTGGAGCTGGCTGGTGCTCCCCAGGACCTCTGGAGCTAGCCGGTGCCCCACAGGACCTGTGGAGGTAGCCGGTGTTCCCCAGGACCTCTGGAGCTAGCTGGTGCTCCTCAGGACCTCTGGAGCTAGCTGGTGCCCCTCAGGACCTCTGGAGCTGGCTGGTGCTCTCCAGGGCCTCTGAAGCAAGCTGGTGCCTCCTCGGGCCTCTATAGCAAGCTGGAACCCCCCTTGATGTCAGAAGCAGTCTGGTGCTTCCCCAGACATCGAGACCAGGCTAACGCTCCCCCAGGCTTCGGGAGCAAACTGGTGCTCGGGCATCGACAGCAAGCTGGCGCACCCCCAGATTTCGGGAGCAAGTTGGCGCTCTCCCAGTCGGCAGGAGCAAGCTTATTCTCCCCTGTGTGTAGGGAGGAAGCTGATGCTCCTCTGGGTATTGGGAGGAAGCTGATGCTCCTCTGGGTATTGGGAGGAAGCTGATGCTCCTCTGGGTATTGGGAGAAAGCTGGTGCTTTCCTGGGTGTCAGAAGCAAAATGTGCACTTGAGCTTTTGGCTTACACTGCTCCTGTATGTCAGTGGCAAATTCCTCTTTATATTCTAGGATCTGGATCCTCCTACAATCTCAGGATCTCTACCTCTTTGGATCTGTCCTCGCCACTCCTGCTCTCTTACTTCGGTTCTCCCCAAGCCACCGGACGTCACTTGAATTACTCAAGAAACTCTCACCTCATCACTCTCCCAAAGTCCAGACTGATTGCATACCTGCATTTATTTGTCCCTTTTTCTCGCAAATGTGGAATCGTCTCCCTGTGTCCATTGTCTCAATATCTTCACCTCAGTCTTTCAACTGTGATGGCCATCTCTTTCATGCATTCACAATCTCTTCTGCACATTACTCGTTTTTGTATCTCTTCTTTCCTCTTTGTTTATGACTACCTCCTTATACCCTTTGGTAGTTTGATACTTGCTGACCTTTGTTGTTCAGCTCCTCCCAGCCTAGATACCCTTGTATAAAAAAGGTCCAAACTGCATCTCCCTTTGCCCTCAGGTCCTTTGTTCCTGTTGTGCAAGCTATACTAGTTTACCTCTCATGTGCAAATTGCTCCATTGCCCCTCAATCAGAAACTCATCCCTTAAGTCTCACGAGCAAACTGCTCCCTTGAACCTCAGCTTCATTGTTCCTCTGGTATAAGCTGCTCTTTTGCCTCTCAAGTGCTAAACATCAAATTAGGTTCTCAAAATTATTTATGGATCCTCCCTATTTTTTTGGAGTAGCTCTGTCTTGGCTAATTAGATCAGCAACGTTGGCCACTTTATTCCCATGCTTGAGGACATAACAGTGCTGTGAACTCATGCTGTGTCCGAAGCCTTGATTCCTGTTGTGATTTCTCCCACATTTTCCCAATTCTAAAAGCTGCATTTCTCCATATATTTTTGATTTTCAGTTCTTACAATGCCTCCCCTGCATATGATGCAACCAATATGACTATGCAGCTAAAATAAGTGCTTCAGATCGTCGCTTTATGGAATGCATAATTTACTATGAAATGGTCATTCCTACACAGAGATGCAGTGTTTGCATATCATGTAAAAAGTTAATTCAGATATAAAACTGATGAGAAAGATCTAATAGAAGACAAGCATTTTTCAGAACAAAATCTATAGTATACAATCAAAACGATTCGACCATGTGACAGAGGTAATACTGGAAAGAGAGAGGATGAAGAATCCACAATCACAAGCAATGCATTTTCAAAAGACAGCATCTGTCTTGCACCGAAACAGCCAAGCTATAAAAGTGGCCATGTAGGGATAAATTTGTTTTGGGCTAAATTTGTTTAGGGCTAAATTTGTGCGTTCTGTTGGATATTATCATGCTACATATAAGATAAATGTAGTGAAAAGGCAAAAAAAATTTTTTTGCTTGCGGTACTACCTGAGAAACATGAACCGAATTTGCATGCAGGTGTGCATGTGCGCAAATCTCACATGCGCACACACGCGCACGCACACATATACACACACACAGACACACGTCTCACCCTAGAGTAATCGAGAGAGCTCGCGTCTGGATTAGAGTCCACATGTGCTCTGACAAGCGCACTGAGAAGGCTTGCAGGTGGCGAGGGCGGCGACAGGTCCTGCGAGTTCTTTGGCTTGGACGGGAGGCGACCACGCCGACCCTTCAGGTTGTCCGTGCGCACCACTGCAGGAAAGATAACACCAAGAGGACTCAGCGGGCACACCGAGCACGTTCTTCCATCTCGGACACTTCAACCCAACCACGGCCGCCGCGGTTATACAACACGAGCTTGTTATCGCTCCCAGGTCCCAGGCTGCACTGTTTGCTCCTGGCATCATATGTAAATGCCTCCATGACATATTGCGGTCGCAGACGTTTAAAGCACGTTTTGACTTCAACCGTGCATGGAGCTCGGTGTACAAAAAATGCGCAAAAAAGGGCTCCTCGCAGGGCAGCAGGAACCTTTGCAGCTCATCCTGCCCCCTGTGCTCGGCCAGTATCACAATAAGGGCCTGAAAATATCTTAACACAGAGTAATATGTTACCATGCCCCCTGAAAAACAATTGCCAACTACCTCAACCTTTTCTGCCTTATTTTTCACAAAAACGTAGTTCAGCTGTGAGTGTGGTGTTGTTAAAATGCAAGGAATCATTTGCAATCAAGTTAAATAAACCGCAAAGGAAAGTGGGGTGGTGGTGGTGGTTATATCAAACTTAAAGGCTTTTTTTTTTCAAAACCACCCAAATGCAGGATAATCATAAGTGTTTGTGTGTGTCATTGGTTGCCATCTCCATATGCGGGTTTCAAAAAGGGGGACGGAGCCCTCCTAGGTCTGAAAGCATCCACCTCCGTGAGCATGTGTGTGTGTGTGCGTGTTTGTATGTGACAGGCACTAATGCCCGCGATTTATTTAAGCAGTTCATCTTCCGTTGTGCAAGACAAATGTTTATATCCTTCATAAGTGAGCGTGTAATTGAGCCAAACGAACACAATTATTTACTCTCGAACGCTTGCGCGTTGCCTCTTGCCTGCCGAGTCCGTACCTTCCTTTACCATACCCACGACCAGACACTTTTGAAAGCGACAGTACTGGCAGCGGTTGCGTCGCCTCTTGTCGATGGGGCAGCTTTTGTTGGCCAGGCAGACGTACTTGGCATTCTTCTGCACGGTCCTCTGCGGGACAGACAACGCTCGCTCGAAATCGGACACCTTGCATGACCGGGTTCAATTGCACATGAAATGCAATGAAAACATTATATGAAAGCAACAATGCATCGCTGCACAGGTAGATCAACTATTTGGCCATCTTGGTTTACTCTGCTTGCTTTTCATATTTCCCTCCTCTTCAAATCACTAATGACCAAATGCGGTGGTCAAATACTTTGAAGATAATCAGTTTTCCCTTTATATGTATTGTGATTCGGACAAGCATACGTAATGCTATTCAATAATGCCAACACCTGAACCAGTACATCGTATATAGCAGGAGCGATCAATTTATCCAGAGCAAGTGGCATGTGTTTGGAGCCCTCTCAAACTAAAACCTCTTCTAAACAGGTTAAACAGCAGTAAACACACACACACACACACACACACACACACACACACACACACACACACACACACATGAAAGAGCAGTGTCCAGATGTATAGATATATTCTACCTGATAGTGAAACATATAGGAACGAAAACAAAACTACAGTACATCTATCATTTATTTGGCTTGATGTTTGGTTCGAATCTGCTCCTACGGGGAATTGTGGAAAATCAATCATACAAGAGGTGATCAGGAAGTCTGTAGCCTGATGTGCAAAATCCGGAGCTTTTTCAACTATTTGAAACTTTCCATTAAATAATTGGCCCATTCCATTTTCCACGACTCTGTAACTGTGCGACAGACAAGCGATCAACCTCATGCTTAATAAGACAATAATGTTCAAGGGAGGTTGTTCAAAGTTATGTTTCCGCAGTAGATACATCAACTAAGCCCAATCAAAATGAGGTCGAAAATGGAAGGAGATGCCATCGAATACCATTTCCTCGCTCATGATAATAATACTTTCAGCATTTTTTTTTTACCATCTCCTTTTACAATCATTCAAGTGTGACCGTATTTTAACTGCTATTGCTCACGCATCGCTTCGCAGACACACTCGCCACAAACAAATGAGGAATAAAAAGCTTATTTAAATGTTCTCTGAGGATTGTGATTCGATGACGTGCGATGGTATTTGACGTCTCGCTTTTCGAAGAACGCGGGCTGCGCGATCAGCGCAACATTCGATTGGCGTTTATCGTGCGTCAAAAGCACTTTTAGAGCAGAGAACAGCAGGATGGGGATGCCTTCACTATTGGTGCGCCGTAACAACATGATCAGATGTCAGAGGTAAAAACAACAACAATTGGGATTCATGAATGACACACACACACACACACACACACACACACACACACACACACACACACACACACACACACACAATCTTTAACATGTTAATACATTCAGTCATGGAAAAGTGTCAACACCATTAAACACATGAGTAACACGAGAACGGCACTCAATAGAGAGCATACCTCCACCTGGTTGGCCATATCACTCAATGGTGAAGAATCAATTTAAAAATTCTACTAGCTGGATCCGAATGCGGATCTTCACCAAAATTGAATCGATTCTTCCTTCTCACACACCCAACAGGTCAAACAAGTTTCGTCCAAATCCATCCTTAACTTTTTGAGATATCCTGTTATGTATCGTTTTTGACCCTATCTCACAAGGGTGAAGAATCATTAAAAAAATTAAATAATTCTCAGATGCGAATTCATATTCAGATCTTCACCAAAATCGAATCGAATCGTCCTTGTCAGACACACAACCGGTCCATCAAGTTTCGTCCAAATCCATCCTTAACTTTTTGAGATATCCTGCTATGTATCGTTTTTGACCCTATCTCACACGGGTGAAGAATCATTAAAAAAATTAAATAATTCTCAGACGCGAATTCATATTCAGATCTTCACCAAAATCGAATTGAATCGTCCTTGTCAGACACACAACCGGTCCATCAAGTTTCGTCCAAATCCGCCCACAACTTTTTGAGATATCCTGCTATGTATGGTTTTTGGCCCAATCTTCCAATGGTGAAGAATCACTTTAAAATTATAGTAGCCGGATCCAGATCCAGATCTTCACCAAAATCTAATCCTTTCCTCCTTGTCACATACGCTACATCTCTGCCAAATTTCGTCCAAATCCGTCCACAACTTTTGGAGATATTTTGTTCACAGACAAACGGACAGACATCAGACAGGGATGAAAACATAACCTCCATCCACCTTTGGTGGCGGTGGTAATAAACCTTGATTAGGAAAAAATGTAACATACGATATTGATTATTTACATGATAGACTAATACGACGTATCAGAACACACGTGACCTCAAAGTATTGACAAACATGCGACATAATTTGTGTTAAAGATTAGCCGACATTTCTGTTTGCCCACACCATGCAATAGCTTTGGCCTGTTTGTCGCTCCCATTTGAGCACATAGCTGTAGCTTCTCATCTGGACGTGATGCTCGGAACACAGGTTCAAATCCCATACACTGCGTTTATTTGTCCATCGTCTGCTCGTGTCATTGCAATTCATTTAAAAGTACACAAGTGCCTACTAATGTCCTACGTGTGGAATATTTTCAAGCTCCTCCATGAGGCTAAGCCACTCCAGTTAAAAAAGGGGATTTTGAGTACATACCTCCAATACATATATACACGCGTATAAAGGAAAGTGTGCCATGTGTCGCTGGTGAGTTTGATGACAGATCTCACGTAAAACAGACAAGGGGATAAACTGGTAGAAATAGAGATGGATGGCAGGTGAAGGATTAATCAATAGCCCCACGGTTAAGCACTCGAGAAAGTTGGTGGGACGTGTCTAATTGTTCTGCCTCTTTGTGGGTGTGAAATATACACGGCCCAATAAAGGAAATTAGCATTGGTCGAGAAGAAAGAGTATAGGCAACGTACATCCGATCCCCTCTAGGTTAAAGGTGATAAATCTTTCGTTATTTAGACGTCAATCATGCAGCATGAAGAGGTGAAGAACAGAGCAGAAATGCTTGATAATGTTCTAAGGTTTGACCATGTGGTGGCTTGTTTGAAGAAGAGGTTTGTGGCATTGGTGGTTGGTCATGAACCCCACCTTAAAGAATCCTTTGCAGCCCTCACAGGTTCGCACACCATAGTGCTGACATGCGGCGTTGTCCCCACACACGGCACACAGACCTTCTCCTGATGGTAAACTGCGAGGGGCCTGTGTTATTGAGCTCATAGGAGCTTCCATGAGCTGCTGCCCGGGCCCCATTGGGAGCAGCGGGAAGCTTACGGGTGGCCGCTTGCGTACAGGACTGGGGAGAGCAAAGGGGTGTGGTGGTGGTGGTTCCATGATGTGTGGATGATGTGGATGGTGGTGGTGATGGTGAAGGGGGTGGTGGTGATGCGGTGGTGGAAATCCGCCTTCTGCAGCCATTCCCAGTGGCCGGGCAGCCACTTCAAATGCTACTTGACAGCTTGAAGCAGTCGGTGTCCCGGGAGGAGACTGTTTAAATGTGAACAGTGGAAAGCGGTGGGTGTCCTTGCGTGGGGGAAGGCTGTCCACAATGGAGGAACTGGTGCCCATGTAGGCCGGTGGCATGGGCTGCAGACGCCCATGTCCAGAATCATCCCACAATCCAGCAGGCTGTTGGCAGCGGTAACCAGAGCTGGTTGGGGTAGATGGAGGAGAATTCTTGAAATACATGGAGCCAGAGGCTTGCAACATTTCATCCGCTTGTGAATGCATGGCAGAGGGGTGTGGTGGGTGGTGGCGGTGGTGATGGTGATGGTGGTGATGGTGGTAACCATGCATTGTCATATCCTCCATTTTCACAGACACGTGTGGATTGGGGACCTCCATCTGGTACAAACATGGTGGTTTGATGTCATAGCCCGCGCCCGGCGGCCCACCGCTGTAGGTGTCCATGAATGTGCTGAAGCTGGGCAGCGAGGTCGAAGCAGAAATGTCCGGCGGACTGCTCAAGTCCATGGCAAACTTAACGCACTCTGCGTCGCCGTAACCGCTGCCCAAGGGCGTGTTGTAGTCGCCACTAGGGTACGAGTAGTTTTGGCTGGCCGGGCTTGCACCTTGAGGCGAGGATCCGTACTGGGCTTGCACGCAGGGCATCGCTGTGGGAGGAAAGCAAGGTAGTGAGCTGGATCACGAGAGAGGCCTGAGCCAGGCTGGATCATGGCCAAAGAGTGTTGTATCAAGGAGGCAACCAACCCACAGCAATCACTTTGTTAAACCAGAGACTTCAGAATGTGAAAGCGCTCTTTTCCAATTTCATTTACGCCACATCAGATCGACATCTGTACGACTGGATATGTGTATCATACAAAGATATTGCCATGGAACGTTGCTGACATCAAACCATGATCATTATTGCTCGTGAAATCATTTGAATCAACAATAAGTACATAATTCCTCAATTTCATTTTTTCTGCTGTGAAATTTATCATTTCTCAGGCCACGATGGATGCATGATGAGTAATTTGGAATTCTTCAAAATTATCCAAAACGCACAGTGCGCCGACGCAATAATCAGCGATCTTTCGCGCCTTGGCGACACTAAGGACACGGTCCGAGCCATCATCAGGCACAGCAAGCCGTCCCTTTAAAAACACATCTATGCGAAAGCAAGTGCTGAATGGACGCAGCGTTGGCCAGGAATTTCCGGCCAAGGTTTAATCCGCTTTTCTCCCTCGCCGTTCTTGCCACATCCTTGTGGGACCAGAAATGCCCCGCAAGCTGCGCAACAGGGTCATTGCTCGGCCGGGCACCGTTATTCAGCAAACACGCAACATCCTGTTCCACGAATGCACTAACTGTACTTATTAAATAAAAAATCTGTCAACATGCAATTCAAAATTGCTTAAGCGAAGTGTTTTAAAAGCACAACTTATTGGCAACGTGACCTCTGATCGGTTGCACCTGTCGGTCACATCTGGCACTGGTTGGGGTTGTAAGGTTGGTTGATAAGGAAAGTAAGGAAAGGTTGAGTTGATAAGGTTGTAAGAGATAAGGAAATGATACAGATAAGGATAAGGATAATAAGGATAAGGATAATAAGGATAATAAGGATAAGGGTAAGGATAATAAGGATGAGGATAAGGATAAGGATAAGGATAAGGATAAGGAAAGGATACGGATACGGATACGGATAAGGATAAGGATAATGAGGATAATGAGGATAAGGATAATAAGGATAATAAGGTTAAGAGTAAGGATAATAAGGCTAAGGATAATAAGGATAATAAGGATAAGGGTTAAGGATAATAAGGATAAGGATTAGGATAAGGATAAGGATAAGGAAAGGATACGGATAAGGATAAGGATAATAAGGATGAGGATAATAAGGGTAAGCATAATAAACATAAGGATAATAAGGATAGTAAGGATAATAAGGATAAGGGTAAGGATAATAAGGATAAGGATAAGGATAAGGATAAGGATAAGGATAAGGATAAGGATTAGGATAAGGAAAGGAAAAGGAAAGGTTGGTTGTGAGGTTGGTTGATATATGTAAGGTTGTACCTGTATGTGGCACTGCGCGCGATGATCAAATAAAATTATATGACCTGGAAACGAAGCATGTTGCTGTAAATCGAAACTAGCAGAATAAAAATTGTAATATCCTTGAATGTGAACATTTTCGCCAATTTTCTAAATTCAGCGGTGATGGCTGGTTTGGCTGTACGAGTAACAACACCTGTATAAAGGAGCAGGGTAATTAGTACAGAGCAACACATACATATAGGGCCGCATTAAGGAAATTGGAAATTACACTTTCGTACACAGAACGAGGGAGGAATTCGTCAGATCTTGTGGCCAAACGACCCAAGTTGCGCTTTCAACGCGTGTCAGATGATGCATCGCTCAGGAAATTAATTAGGAGGAAACAAGACGGGAAGGTGCGATAAAAAGCGGAAATATAAAAACAATCTTTAACATCGGGTAAAATTATATCCTCAAGGTAAAACACTCAACAATTTACATAAAATTGTATTTTGCAGACAGCGATATGTCCTGAGCATTACACGGACGTTTGTAGACGTTACCACCAAAAATCATCAGATGATGTACAGAAGTGACGTCGATCGAGAGCTCATTATCAGACAAAATGCAGGGGATTTCAATGTCGGCTTGAAGCGACATTTGCTTTCACTCGGCTCTCGCAAGCGTCGGAATGAGTGGGTCCCCGCAGGTCACACACCTGAGGCGTGTTGCGTGGATAGCGGCTCCACCCGGGAAGCGATGGGGCGAGAGGGAGTGAGAGGGTCAAGCAGGCGTGTAGGAGGGGGATGTCCAACTCTGAGTGCACGGAGCTCTTTGCACACAGATGTGGGGTTGTCTCTCCTTTCTGTGGACCCTTCTTCGCTCCTTTCCTCACTCTGCTGCTTGGTCGGAGGCAGCTCCGGTCGGACCACACCTGCAGACACAGGCATGGTTGGCGTGCGTCGTGCTTTTGCCGTGTGTAGGTTACGCAGGGAACATACGGGAGGTTCACCTGTTGCAGGTTAGACAGCTCAATCTACTCGGAAGGATAAACGAGAACAGGGTAAATTGGATGTCTCGAAAGGTACTGTGTATGCCAACAATCTGTTGCTGAAAGCAATAAAAAATAATTTCGAAAAAAACGTTTGCATCAAATGAGTTCTACCTTCAACTCACCGCTTACTGATCATGAAAGAGTCACCGCAGTGCGGGTCACAAGGACACAGGTAGTTGGGGGGGAGAGGCAGAGGAGGATTGGAATCGGGAGCCTCCGCCACCGCCATGTCTGACACCTAATTGTCCATAATGATCCCGTTGTAAAAATGTGAGCACGCGTGTGTACATGTGTGTGTATAGACATCTATATATATATATATATATATATATATATATATATATATACGAAGTAACCATTGAACAGTTAATCGCATCTTAAGAATTCATCTTGAAGAGTTGTGATTGCTGTTGTCCGAATTTAAATTTGCTCCAGATCTGCAAGGAAGGAAAGACCTGAATACAGTTTCAAAGTTTATATTGTCCGATGTGACGATGTTTTTCAATGAATCAACAAATATACCTCTTAGTCCAAAG